>NC_031967.2:68144376-68366876 GCF_001858045.2 Oreochromis niloticus | reverse complement strand
AAATCTAAGAAAATGTATTTGTCTTATTAAGCAAAGCCAAAGTGTCATGTTCAAGTGATCTTAATTGTCTTTGTATCTTTGAGTTATGGTACTAAGGTATAGAAAAATATAACCAAAAGAAGAAAAATAAGCAGTACAGTTTAATATTATCAATATTTAAGTAAACATAAGATGGATTAGTTTATCTGAAAACACAAGGTCTAAATCTGTGACATATACACATTTCTGAAGAGAGAGTGGATGGAAGGTGCATCAGTAAACATTTCCTATGACCAATAAAAACATACAACATTGTTTAGTAACATTTATTCTTCCTTGTTTTCCAGATAATTTGAAAACCTTCTGACTAACATAAATTTCAACAAAAAGTTTCAATACAATTGAACAGGTGCCATGTTTAACAATAATTAAGTGTTTCGTTTACCATCTTTTAACCTAATCTAGAACATAATTATCATTGTAAGACTCTTGGACAGCAGACAGTAGCAACATTAGTGCAGCCAGTTCTAGTTGTCTTTTAACAACCCATGGAGCGGACCCCGTCAGGATCTCCAGATATGTGGCTCCGAAGGACCACCCACATAGCAAAATTGGTATGGCCCAGATCTCGCCCACACAATATGCTTACACGTGGCCCACATACTACAAAGAATGACGGCCCTTCGGTGGACCAGATATGGTTTGCCAGAGGTGGCCCACCCATGGGCCAGCACAAAGCCAGTTGCAGACACACTACTGTCCCTGTGCTGGCCCAGGACAGTTTCAGCTCGGGCCCCAGATGTCAGCCTAATGTGTAACCTAATCACACCATGTAAAAACAACATGTGCTGGAACATAATAGTGCAAAAGTAACATGACAGAACTCTGTTCAGACAGTGAATGGACTTCTTATATAACACTTTTCTAGTCTCCCAGATTACTCAAAGTGCTCTATACAACGCGCCACATTCACACACTTTCTTTAAAGTGAGTGCTTCCTAACTACATTTATACACATTCACACTCTTGACATGCAGGCAGGAGGAGCCAGGGATCAAAGGACTTACCTTCCAATCAGGTGACCTGCTCTACCGCCTGAGCTACAGCCACCGAGTGGCAAGCATGAGTAAACCCTCACTAGGTTTTGGATAAAGTGTACACTCACAAACCTTTCAAACCTGCATCTGGTTTACATTAATTGTGCCATGACACCAGCCAGTCAGAAGTGCCAGCTTGATGCCAGATCTGGGCCAGACCTGTTTTCTATGAGCCAGGGCCACATACACCAAACCACAATCGGGCAGATGTGGCGTGCCATCACAGAAATAGCGCCATCTACCTCAGGCCTGGCCCATATGTAGCTGACATATCACGTACCATGCCAGAAGTCAGCCAGCAGTGTCGGCTTGACACCAGATCCAGGCCAGACCTGTCTGCTATGTGGGCACATGTCTGTTTGGAATGAAGCCTCTTCAAACATCAGTATGCATTCAGGGGCCATGTAAAGATATGTGCCACGAGTTGGACCCTAACCCTAACAGCCTGGGCAGGGAGCTTATTCCTTTGACCAAGCATCACAGTGTCTCTTATGTTTGCCATGCCCCAGTCTGTCAGGACTGCCTTCTCAGATGGATGTTGAACCTATAAGATATACATACGAGAACTTTCCAGGTGTCTAAAATCTTGCAGAGGTTATCAAAACTGTGACTTCAAAGAACACCGATCATAACTGATACACCTATCAAAGCTTTTAGCACCCAGATTGCCCAATCACTGCACATTTATCCTAAGATTACTTATCATATACAACATTAAAATTAACACCTTCAATAATGATCAAACCGGGTATATGGCATATGGACCTAGATGTGGTGGATGTAAGGGTAATTATGATGATGCTTGTATCTTAAATGTTGTTAGGTTAGGTCTATATATTAGCTTCTAAGAAATTCTGCAAGAGTGTTTTACCTTGTAAAATTTTTATGCAAAAGAAAAAAAAAGAGTTTATTTAGAGCTCAGTGACAATAAGACAGTTACAAGTTGCTGTGCCAGAAATTGTGGCCATCCTGATCAGGAATGATCTGAGATCAAGAAGAGTCTGGGTCTGTTGTCTTTTGCTCATGTTAGCATATAATCTTCAATCAATCCCTGTCCTGTCCTCTGGAAAATAGTTATAATAACTTCTTCTTCTTTTCTTCCGTTTTTGTTTTGTTTATCACACTGAAGAATATTGGTAAACTGAGGTCTGAGTTTCTAAACAGGAGTTAGAGATGCTCATTCCTGTATCAACTTCTGTAATTTTTTTTTCACTCAGTAAATCTGTCCTGGATCTTCTGCAGGTTATTTAAATGCTGCTGCTAGGCTGCTTACTGGGTCAGACAGACGGCAGACATGAAACAGAGAAGAACAGCCATGCCACTCATCTTTGATCTGGTTTCTACGGTGGCCCTGAGAGGCCAAACGGACTGCAACTTCAGAAAATACTTGCAAAAAGAAAAATGCTGCAAAAAGAAAAATGCTGCAAAAGCACACAAAGCACAACGTAAATAGGAAAAAAGACAACGGAAATGTTTCTGGGGAGACAATAACCGGATGGACCAGTTGCACGAACCAAAACATGCTAACAATTGCACTGGGAGACACTTCAAAGAAGTGGAGCGGCTAATGGGGTGGCTGTAGCTCAGGTGGCAGAGCAGGTCAGCCACTAATCAGAAGGTCGGTGGTTCGATCCCAGGCTGCATCCTGGCTGCATGCCAAATATCCTTGGGCAAGAAACTAACCCCATGTTTGCCTACTGGTGGTGGTCAGAGGGCCCGGTGGCGCCTGTGTTCGGCAGCCTCGCCTCTGTCAGTGCGCCCCAGGGCAGCTGTGGCTACAATGTAGCTTGCTATCGCCAGTGTGTGAATGTGTGTGTGAATGGGTGAATGACTGAATGTAGTAAGTTCTGAATATTATGTCACTTATTTTATGTGCAAATATTTAATAATGAAGAACATTAAAACATTACTGTTGGCCACATGCCGGCAAAGTTACGTGACATTAGCGATCTTTGTACTTTCAGCGTTTACTTTGTTTTAAAGCCTTTACTTTATACGCCGTTAGATAGTTGACCTTAATCTTACAGAGAATGTGATGATTTTATGGATAATTAAAGTCAGTCATATATCCACAAACACAACAAGCTGAAAGTCAGTGATTGTCAGGAGAATTATTCTTAAACACTTCTTCAGTTGAGAATCAGAGAGGAGAAACACAGTTTTACTTGCATACAAGGGCAGCACAGAGCATCCACAGTGAGAGTGATGGCTCTGTGACACGCGCTCTGAAACTGCCCTGGCCTTTATTTATACATCAGTGGGTGTTTGTTCCTTACATTGGAATGTGGATGTTTAGGTGTGTGTATGTGTGTGTATGTGTTTCCATAAAATGACTTCCTAACCCTGCTGGCCTGGAAGTCCAGCAGTTCATCTAAACAAAATGCACTTAAGAGTAAAACAGACATAGATACGTTTATCCTACCATAAAACAATAAAAGAAGGTACGACCTCTCCCAGGATGTGGGTGTGAAAACCAGAACACTCTGGAATACACAAGCTTCCTAGGATGAGACATTCCTTCAGGATACTATCAACTACATACTTCTAAACACAAATGATTACATGCAGCACTCTACCATAAGTAAACCTATATAATTAAAAGATAATACTGACATTATGTTTGACATTCTATTAACATTCCCCCCTGTTGTCAGTTTAACTTTTAAGTGAGATATCAGTATGTAACATCTTGTTGAACATTTTCTGTCACATCATCATTAATCACACAAAGTCTTCACGTTCCAACAGGTCGGAGTCATTATCATCATTTGTCACAGCTATGTATGCAGTAACAGTGGAAAATATTATACGGTTAATCATGAGTTTCAGACATGGCAGGATACATGTTACAAAGACACAAAATAAAAATAAAAATACTCCAACTCCGATGAGGAGTCTTCTTAGCACCTGTAACCAGGAGCCAGTGTAAAGCCAAGAAAACCAGTTACTTGTATCATTTACATAATCCTGATTATGAGCCTGCTGGATCTCTCTCAAAACATTCAAAGCATCAGTCATGTTTGATGAGTGTACATTGTCTGGTATATATGTGCAACAGGTGTTATTAAAAAGGACACAAAGTCCCCCTTTCTCTGCTAATATCATGTCTAGAGCTACCTGATGTTGCATCACTGCAATCCGTAATGCATCAATTTCCTGATTCTGCTGTTCGTTGATCTTGCATGAAGCGTTCAAGAAGAGTCCAAAACGGTAGTCCAGAGTTTCGATCCTCAGCATGTTTTTTCCAGTTCCCACCCAAGGGAATAATGAATGGAGTACTTTTTGTCCAGTAGTCCATAATTTGAATTCCTCGGGTACGTCACTTCCCCATATCGGATCATGTGATTGAAGTTTAGGGAAAGTTGACCTTCCTTTCCGGCGTGCTGTAGAAGTGGTGTTTACTGCGGTCATCCTGAAAGTGTGGTCTGACAGGAATATAGGAGCACATGTTCCTGTCCAGCCTGGGGGCAGTATAAAATATGCCCGTTGTCCACATAACCAGGCCATTCCTTGCACCCAGTACGTGCCGTTAGAAGGTCCACTCATATTCACAGGGGTGCCTTCTTCGTGGATTACAGTTTGGCCACAGTTTGTGGTGTTTCCAAGGGATCTGTTGCCTTTCTCTTGTTGATAACACATGGAGTGATTCTTCCCCTGGAGTTGGTCCAGGAACACTGGGAAGTGGATGGATACATTCCGGTTTGTTACATTAAAATCGATCCAGAAGAGTTGATCACATGCACCATTATTAAGTCCAACAGCATATGGAATTGTATCGTTAGTGATGATTCAACTGTGTTGGAATCCAATGCCAGCAAAGCTGGCTGCACACTTTGCTTGAGTCTTGTTCATATATTCACCATATAGTGTGGGGTGTGTCGACGTGCTGGGCATGTGAGAACAGACATAACAGTCTGTATTTGCTGATTCTGCCTTAATCCTGTCGTGGATGTAGCGGTACCAGGCATTGTTCATCCACGGGTGGATGTGATCTTGCGTCATGTCTCTTAGGTGGGAGTTATCATGCGTCCATCTTTTCTGTCTGCCTCGTGGCTCAGCTGTTGTCGGCGTCAGCTGGGATCCTGTAAGGGTGAGTGTCGTAGTCAAGGTAACCAGGAGGGACCACCTTCCCATGGCTGACACAGGTCCGTCACACCTTGCACTTGGCTGCCCTAGAGTTGATCAGAGGCTAGAGGTTGAAGTGCGAGCTTACCTTAAAAGGGGCCCAATCAGCACTCCCCCCTCACCACCGAAGCAACCAAGCGAGGGTGAAACTTTCCTTTACTGGTTGACTTCTGTGGAGGAAGTGGAAACCTCTGGGACCTCAAGCTTTTTGCAGTGGCTCTGATATATCCAGGAGGGCCTCTCTGCTATTTTGCAGGCAGTTGGAGTGGTCAGAAGCACTTGGTGTGGACCCTCCCAGCGTGCCGAGCTCCAATTTTTCCTTTGAAGTACTCGGACAAGGATCCAATCACCTGGCTTCAACCTGCAAGAAATAGGTGAAAAAGAGTCTTGCGGCAGTTTATTGTTTAAAACAACTTCTCTGTTAGTCAACAATTGAGTCATCCAATCTGCCAGAGTGGTTTCACGGATTGATTTATCTAGTGGCTCACTAGTAACTGGCAATGGAAAAGGTCGCCCATGTATGATTTCAAATGGGGACAGTTTATTACTTCCTTGCGTTATTCTCATCCACATTTTGACTAGGCCTACACATTCTGGCCATGGTCTGCCAGTTTCTTCCATTGTTTTCCTGAGCCTTTGTTTTATAGTGCCATTCGTTCTCTCCACTAATCCTGCACTCTGTGGATGATAGGCACAATGGTGTTTTAGACTGAAACCTAGTGCTTCAGATACTTTGCTGATCACGTCATTTACAAAATGGGTTCCATTGTCTGATCTTATCAGAGTAGGAATGCCGTATGTTGGAATGAAATGGTTGCATAGACACTTTGCAACTGAGATTGCGTCTGCTTTTTTCACTGGGTAGATTTCAGGCCATTTTGAGAAAACATCTACAATAACTAGAGCGTATTTCGAGCCCTGACATTCATTCAATTCAATGAAATCCATGTGAATTGTATGAAACGGGTAAGGTGGTGTAGGAAAATGTCCTCTTTTCGGTCGCAAGTTACCTTGGGCATTGTGTTTTTGACAGGTCATACATGTTCTCACATATTCTTTTGCTGAAGTTTCAAAATTTACAGTATAAAATTGTTGATCGATTATAGAGATCATGCCTCCGGTGGAGACATGGCTTAAACCATGGCTCACTAGAGCGGCTGTTTTGTGTAATGATTTGGGAAGAATGGGTTTTCCTGCTATTTTCATTAAGTCATCAGCGTCTAGTACTGCTCCGTGTTTTAGCCATTGCTTTTGTTCTTTTGATGGTGCCGCTTTTTGTTCATCCTGCAGTACAGACAGTGGGATGGTATGATTTACATAAGTCGTTAGTAAGACTGTGGTTGCTATGGCTGCTTTTTTTGCAGCTTTGTCAGCAAAATTGTTTCCCTTCGTAACTTCAGAATCATCCGTCTGATGTGCTGCACATTTACAAATTGCTAAATGTCGCGGCAGCCGTACTGATTGTAACAGTTGCTTCAGCAAATCCGCATGTTGAACTGGAGTTCCCGAGGAGGTCACCATTCCTCTGTTATCCCATATTTTTGCAAAATGGTGAACTGCTGCAAATACATACTGGCTGTCTGTGTGGATATTAATGTCCTGTCCTTTATATATTTCACATGCTCTGATCACAGCAGTGAGTTCTGCACTCTGAGCTGAATATGTGTGTGGCAAGGCTTTTGCTTCCACTATAGTATCTGTCGTGGTTACTGCATATCCTACACAGTTACGCCCTTGTGCATTTTTTGATGCTGAACCGTCAACAAAGATGTCAGTGAAATCTCCTTGCGGTGTACTATAAATGTCAGCACGTGGTTTAGTTTCCTCCTCTAATTTTTCCATGCAGCAATGTGTTTTTCCCTCCATGGGTGTTGGCAACAATGTGCTGGGATTTAGAAGTCCACATCTCACTATGTTGATGTGGGACTGTGAAAGCAGTATGCCGACATAGGAGAGTTGTCTAGCATGTGTTAAAAAAGGCAAACGTGCCTGGAGCAGTATAGAAGTTACTGCATGTGGTACTCTAACAATCAGAGTATGTCCTAAAACTATGTCAGCAGATTTTTGCACTGCCTCTGCAGCCGCTGCACATGCTTGTACACAGGTGGGCATTCCTGAGGCCACTGAATCAAGTTTGCTGGAATAGAAAGCTAGTGGCCTTTGTTTTTCTCCAAATGATTGTGTCAATACTGCTTTCATATATCCCTGTGTTCCGTCTACATTCAAGTAGAATGGTTTGTCATAATCTGGTAATGCAAGCACAACGTTAGTTTGGAGCATGATTTTTAGTTTAGTAAATGCTCTTTCTGCCTCTGGGGTCCACTGTATTTTATCTTTTAAAGCAAGATCTTTTCCATAGATTAGGTTTTGCAGCGGTTGCACCTGTGCCGAGTATTCGGGAATCCACGCCCTGCAATAATTGCACAACCCGAGAAAACTCATCATCTGTTGCTTAGTTTGTGGCTGTGGTGCATTTTGTATAGCTTCTTTTCTTTTGTCTAATAGTTTCCTTCCTGCGCCTGAGAGGGTGTGCCCTAAGTATGTTACTTCAGGTCTCCACAATTGGAGTTTACTCAGAGACACTTTATGGCCCTGCTCAGCCAAGTGACGTAACACAGACATAGTATTTTGTTTACACCCTTCCTCTGTGTGGCCAGTCACTAAAATGTCATCTACGTAAAGTAGAAACTGTCCTGCTGCTGGCAGGAGGCAGGACATCATTGATTTCCTTAAAGCTTCAGCATAGAGAGTGGGACTGTTTTGAAATCCCTGAGGTAACCTAGTATAGGTGTATCTCTGTCCCTCAAACGTGAAGCCAAACAAATATTGTGAGTCAGGATGTAAAGGCACCGAGAAAAAGGCATTTGATAAATCTATCACTGAGAACCATTGTTCTTTTGGAGTGACTTGATTCAGTATAGTGTGAGGATTTGCTACTACTGGAGGTATCAGTTCAGTAATTTCATTTATTGCTCGCAGATCATGTACCAAACGATACTTTCCAGTATTAGCTTTCTTTACTGGGAAGATTGGAGTATTGCAGGTAGCAGACTTGGTTTTCATTAAAATTCCTGCTTTCTCCATATCCTGTATCACTGGCTTAATCCCTTCTGTTGCTTCCTTAGATAAGGGGTATTGTGGTCTAATGGGCCTGTGGGATGAAACAGTCTGTACTGTAACTGAGTCTGCATTTTTTATTAATCCCACATCAGTTGGGCCATTCGACCACAATGTAGAAGGTAAACTTTTAAGTGCTGGCTCTTCTTCCAGCGAGAGAGTTCCTCATTCTTGTGTGCTGTCGTGCAGATGAGCGTTGGGTGTAGTTCTTATCACCCAACCAAGTGTGTATCTCATGCACCCTGTTCTTTTACCCTGCGCCCAACCCTCTTCCTCTGTAGGTGTGTATTTATCTTTTTCTACCTTTTGCAGGATGTCGCCTAATTGGTGCCATTGTGTACCTGTTGATTTTGCAACTGACACATGGGGTTTTGCGATCCTGTTTAGTTTTTCTACTGGATCTGGTTGGATCATTGAACATACGGCATTTCCGCTTTTTGTAACATATAAGTGTTGCAAAGTCAGATATGGGCTCTTTAGACTGTGGACCTGTTTATCATACAGAGGGTCTGGGCCTGAGGTTTGTTTATAGCGCAGGGTGTTGTGATACTCAGTTGGCTTCATCTTTTCGGCACTTGAAGGAAGATGTTTTTCAGCTGCTTCTCCGAGCTGTGTAAGTGGTGGTAAATCTAATGACCAGTAGTAGTTTGGTTCTCCTTTTCCTACCCTTTGATAGGGGTCTTCTTCTGCTAACATTATTTCTGCTATCATGCCTGTGTCTGTGGGAACCACTCCTATCCCTAGTTTTGTCATTGCGTCTCTTCCTAATAAGTTTACTGGGCAGGTTGGGTCTACTATACATGGCATGTAACCGGAGCGTTGGCTAAGTTTATGCAAAAATGTCAGTGGCATTGTTAATGGCTGGGTTTTTACGTGCCCTGACGCTGTTTTTACAATTATCACTTCACTTGAATAGGTTGTTCGGGGGGGTTCAGTCTTAAGTACTGTTTTACAAGCTCCTGTATCACACAACATTTGTAGCTGTTTGCCATTTACATAGACCGTAAGTGTTGGCTTTCCGTCCAGTAAACTTACTAGCTGATGAACATTGTATACTTCAGCTTCATCCTGTTCTGAATTGTCTTGTTTGTTTGTTAATGTTTTTACTTCTCTTTCATCTGTCTGGTTCTCCCTGTCATCTGGCTGAGTGATTGCGGTTAGTCATTCTGTGTCAAACGTGCTCTGTGTTTTACAGTCACGTGCAAAGTGCCCCCGTTTTCCACACTCCCAGCATGCAGTGTATCTGGACCTGCCTCTGCCTCTTGCTCCTCCTCTAAGCATTCCTCTCCCTCTCCTTTGACCTCTGAAACCTCCCCTGTAGCCCCCACTAAAAGCTGTAAAAGCAGTGTCAGTGTCTAGGGCAAAAACTGAGGCCTTCTCTTTGTTTTTTACTACTGTCTGAGCATGATTAGCATATTGAAGCGCCTCATCTACTGTACCTGCATCTTGTGTCACCCAATATTTTTCTACATGAGACCTAATGCTTGGCAGTAATCCTTTAATAAAAGCATGTTTAAATTGTTGCTGATATGGTGATTGTGGGTCATCAGCATAAGTTAGACCTGAGTTCTGTCTGAAAACTGGTCTCAGCCTGTCCATATATTCATGTGGATTTTCTGTGTCATTCTGTTTAACTTGCCCTATTTTACCATAATTGGCTCTTAGTGCTAATTGTTGACGGGCCCTATCAAACACAGGTACTAATGCTGCTTGGAGGTCAGCATGACCAGGGGGAAACGCTCTACCATTTAGTAGGGAGCCGGTAAAGTCTCCCTTAATTCTCCCCCAGGACAGCCCTAGGCAGTCCTGGAATAACTGCGTTACCTCGTGACCATTTAGATGCCACTGGGTAATTACTTCACGCATGGCAGCGTGCCAGGGTTCGTATCCTTCCTGTATTAGTGGAATGCCTTTTATTACATTTTGTCTGTCTTTGTGTGTCCACGGGCGGTAAACAAAGATTGTGGGTCTGTCATCCCTGTTTGCTCCCTGACCTTCACCTAGGAGTGTGCCATATCTAGGGTTTGCTACTTCAACTAATGGACATGCCAGTGTGGATGGTGGTGGTGGGTCTGGGTGTGAACCACAACCATTGCACTCTTCTACAGAGCCACAATCATGTCCTGGATGAAATTTTTTCTCATGCTGTGTTAACATTGTTTGTGCTTCCTCATATGCATTGTCAAATTTAATTTTCAGTGCTCTTGTCCATATGGGAGATCGTTTCAAACGCGATTTTGGTGTGGCGCTGGTTACTTCTTCTGCAGCTAGTGTGGAAGATTTAACAGAGGGGTTTGAAAGAGAGTTATGTGGGTCTATCAGTGGAGGTCTTTGTCCAGTACATGCCTGCTTTGTAGTTTCATCATCAGGGGTTATTAAAGCTGCTGCTAATTGTTTTTTCTTTTCCTCTTTCTTTTTTTTGTTTTCAGCTCTCTTTTCAGCTTCGTTTTCCCATACTTGGAAAAGTCTATATTCTTCTCTACGTTTTAATTTTTTCTTTGGGTCTTTCGTTAATGTAATTTCTTGTTTCAAGGCATCTCTCAGTTGGGTAACAGCTGAGGGATTACATTTCCCTTCCCACGTGGGGCTTTTTATTTTCTTAGGATTTCTCCATCTACAAGCACTAATTTGTCCGGCGCCTGGACATTTCTTTTCTAGCCACTGCTCGTCAGCAGTGAGATTGGTGGGCTGATTCCCCATTTTCACAGAACTGCAAAAGCCTTCTCTGGCACGCTTGACTCAGGGTGGTGGCTGACACGGCCTTCTACTCCGCGCTATTTCACGGAGCGGTGTCAGTTTTATGAGATAAAACTCAACCTTTCTCCTTTGTCGCCAGTACTTGAGCTTTTGCAGGATACACAAAGATGGAAGTAGTTCAGCAGTTTATTATGCTGTAAAATCAACTTACTTCCAGACACATACACACATATACATTTGCGCGCTAATTTGTCACGAAGTATTTAACGGCTACCTCTAAAAACCAGTCTAAACACAGTTCCTTTTGGCGAACTTAAACCTATTTTGATTCCTTTATCTCAACGTATTTTAATTTGTCACGAAGTAATTCACAGCTACCTCTGAAACTGGTCTAATTCGGTTCCTTTCGGCGAACCCTAACCTATTTTACGCGTTTCATTAAATCTCTGCGGCCGTCTTATATATCAAAATAGTGTTTCTCACCCTCAGACGACTCACTGGTGGTTCGGATCGTCAGACTGAATCCCACTGCCGTGGAACAGACCAGGAACACCGGCCCAAATCCGAATTTACGGTCCGGGACTTTCCGGCCTCGTCTAAGAGGGCTGTGCACAGACTTCGGTGCTGGCTTCCCACGGCGTCAGGACTCAGTCCGCCAGATCCTGGAACAGAGTCACAGATAACAGTTCTGATGTTTCTGATCCGGCTCGGAGGACCAAAACAAATGTCAGGAGAATTATTCTTAAACACTTCTTCAGTTGAGAATCAGAGAGGAGAAACACAGTTTTACTTGCATACAAGGGCAGCACAGAGCATCCACAGTGAGAGTGATGGCTCTGTGACACGCGCTCTGAAACTGCCCTGGCCTTTATTTATACATCAGTGGGTGTTTGTTCCTTACATTGGAATGTGGATGTTTAGGTGTGTGTATGTGTTTCCATAAAATGACTTCCTAACCCTGCTGGCCTGGAAGTCCAGCAGTTCATCTAAACAAAATGCACTTAAGAGTAAAACAGACATAGATACGTTTATCCTACCATAAAACAATAAAAGAAGGTACGACCTCTCCCAGGATGTGGGTGTGAAAACCAGAACACTCTGGAATACACAAGCTTCCTAGGATGAGACATTCCTTCAGGATACTATCAACTACATACTTCTAAACACAAATGATTACATGCAGCACTCTACCATAAGTAAACCTATATAATTAAAAGATAATACTGACATTATGTTTGACATTCTATTAACAGTGATGCTGCTCCGTTTGCAGTCCTGAATATGACGGCACAAGCAGGATTCACTGCACTGTTAATGTTAGCTGTGTTATATTGCTGCCTCTGTTCGGTGGTGTCGTGCCAAACGGACTTTAACGTGTGTTTGAACGAGCTGACGGTTCACTCGTTAAGCTGAAAGAAAGATGCTTTAATCACAGGAGTCACACATGTGTCCACTGGACCATCTGGGAACTCTTCTTGTTTAGCACTCGTAATAACACAAACACTAAATCCTCCTTCTCTTGTGCTGTTTTGTAGCAGTGTATACACCTGAGACTTTCACTTGTCTGTCTGTCCTGCACTCTCTCTCTGTTTCTTTCTCTCTGATTGTGGAATAAAAGTATGAACATGTATTTATAAGTTACACTTGTGTTTGAATCCTGCAGCTTATCACACATTTGATTTCCATGTGTGACAACTGCAAGTGTCCAGAGTGAGGACAGACTGAGGGACCCACTGCTGCACATCATCTGTGAGGCTTTGCACCCCTGATGATCCACCAGGACAAACTCAGCAGTGTGTGAGGAAGAGGAGGAGGAAGAGCCAGCAGCAGCTGACAGATGGAGAGAATAGACAGACTGTTCCCTGTTTGTGAAGGACTGCTAGAAAAGTTTAACATAACTAATTGTCTGTCCTGAATCAGTCTTATTAGGTAATGTTCAAATAATGTTATCATCCCAGTGTTTTCAGTGTGGGAGAAAGTACTCAGGGCCTTCAAGTTACACACTATGAAAGGCAGCAACAAGTTTAATATTCAGAAACCTAAAGTATGTATCAGCAGCAGAATGGAGCTAAAAATAAATGTTTGTTTCAGTTCTATGAAGCTTTGAGTATTTTGGATTAGTAGTACTGCTGTGTTTGTTGCATTGTATTGCTGTAATTGTTTATATGCTTTATATATTCTGAGGTAAGTTGATCTATAGTGTTACATCATATTCTATAAGGATGTTATGTGTTTGTATACTTTCTGCCCAAATTGACCCATTTAGCAGAAGTCAGCCTGTTTAAGGCTCTGATATCTATTCTGTATGACTTAAAGCAGTTATGACATGGTCTGATTTTCTCACCCAATAAAGGAATATTTCATATATCAGTCTACTCTTCATTCTATGAGAAACAGTTATCACAGCTCGTACATTTTCTTTTTACACATATATGTAAGCATTGAGTGAAATTTAGCAATGCCAACATATCAAATGGACAATATTTGTCTCTTTTATATGATACATCTACATATACACTGTCAAAGATACTTGTCTTTGAGTGAAGATTTAAGGTGATAGGACATATAAATAAATGCAACTTGAATCTTTACTGAAGCTCAGTGTTTGGCACAGAGTTCATGTTCACTGCTGTAATAACTAATTATGATTAATATAATATTGGCCATATTATATTTACATTACCAAAGTAAGATGACTTTAGTCTCATGAACAACATGAGTTAATTGTTATTTACTAGCTAATCTTAAATGACTGTTCAGTACAGAAATGAAGCCCAAAAATCATGTTTTACAGTCCTGTGGTCTCAGCCTCAGATACTTATCAAATCACACAAAGCTCATGTGGAAACAAATGAACAAAATATGTTCTCCTTCATTTCTGTCAAACAAAGCTGTATGAAACGTTTCCAGCTGTTAGTATCATGGTTGCTAGGCAACCTGGGCAGCGCAACGGAGGCTAGACCGTCCCATTTCACAAGCCTACAAGCCTCGCACTTCCGGCCTCAGCGGTCTTTGAGTACGGCCCTTGAGGACCGTTAAGGCTGCGTACTTTAAGGCTGCAGACCCTGAATTGGGAAACAGTCCCTGAATTGCGATACAGCCATACATACATGTTTTGGTTCGTGCAACTGGTCCGTCCGGTTATTGTCTCCCCAGAAACATTTCCGTTGTGCTTTGTGTGCTTTTGCAGCGTTTTTCTTTTTGCAGCGTTTTTCTTTTTGCAAGTGTTTTCTGAAGTTGCAGTCCGTTTGGCCTCTCAGGGCCACCGTACGTTTTCTTGTCTTTGATGATGATTTGTCCATGGTAAAATGGTAAATGGCCTGCATTTGTATAGCGCTTTACTCAGTCCCTAATTATTAGGTTTACTTAATGTGTTTGTTTAATTGTTGTATGTTTCTAACATTCTTTAAATTAAGTTTAAAAATGTTTAATGTTTCTTTGTTTTTAACCATAAACAGGAAATGGTACAACTGCAGAGGTGTAAACTTCTGTTAATGACAGACAGCAAACACAGAGACCATCATGCAAAGAACATCACTCAGTAAGCACAGAGTGAGAGTTTACAGGGTTAACCAACCAAACTTAATTAGGATGCTTGAGACATTAAATTATACAAATCAATTTTTAAAATGTATTATTAATATATCTACATCTCACCTGTTTAAACTATAGTAGACCAAACTACAGTTACAATTTTTTTTATCTTAATCTTTAACTTAACCTTTAGATTGCCAAGCGACTGTGTAAACTGCAAGACTAAAGAGAATTTTGATTGAACAGAGACAAAACCTGCAGCTCAGAATCTAGCGCGGACCCGACGCATCAGAATCAGTGAGCTCCGACAGCGTGCCCGTCGTGTGAGAAAGCCAAGAATGGTAAATGGCCTGTATTTGTATAGCACTTTCCTAGTCCTTAGGGACTAGGAAAGTGCTTTGAATATCCAGTCATCCACCCATTCACACACACATTCACACACTGGTGATGGTAAGCTACATTGTAGCCACAGCCACCCTGGGGCGCACTAACAGAGGCGAGGCTGCCAGACACTGGCGCCACCGGGCCCTCTGACCACCACCAGTAGGCAACGGGTGAAGTGCCTTGCCCAAGGACACAACGACCGAGACTGTCCAAGCCGGGACTCGAACCGGCAACCTTCCGATTACAAGGCGAACTCCCAACTCTTGAGCCACGATCACCCCAAGACAAAGACAAAGCTGATTCTGATGCGTCGGGCCCGCTCTGTGTTTACGTCTTTGTGTGGAATCTGTGTACCAGGGGTCCGTTCTTCGTAACTCGCTAAGTAAGTTAGCCGGATTTGATTGTTGACGATTTCGCGTGATCTTGGATCGTTCGGTTCTCCGAAGCTCATCCGGGACTTGCTGTCACAGCAACAGATCCGTAAGCTTAAACCTGCTCGGGAGCAGGTTTACTTTATGTAAACAGGATTAGATCGCGGCCTCTCAGGTATGTCCGCTTCAATTACATGAAAGCAACAGCAATATTTCTCCACTGTTTTGCCATAAATAAATATTATCAATGTAACTAAAGATAATGCAGTATTTGATGCTTTTATTGATTTCATACAGATACATACAGGTCATTTCCTTAAAAAAGGGAAATGTACTATTAATCATTCTATGTCATGTAGTAGATTATGTCAGATGTAATTCATATTTTAGAGTAGTAATAGTAAATTACTACGTGCAATCAAGATCAGAGACCACGGCTATAAAAGCGAAGGTGGATTTGGGAAGTCTGTGGCAGCCATGTCCTGTCCGTTTGTACGCGAGCAAGGAAGGTGCAAGATTGATAAGGAGAGTTTACAGAATTTAGCGTATATTGCGGGATAGACAGGATCCTTTAGCTCAGCGCGACGGTGTGCTCATAGAGAGATATCGATTCTCCCGTGAGGGTATTATTTCCTTTCTCTCTCTCTCTCTCTCTCTCTCTCTCTCTCTAGATATATATATATATATATAGATATAGATATATTTCCCAACTTACTGTGCATGCTTCAGTCACCCCTTGCATGGAAACAGGTAAAAGCGATGGAGTGTTATGTCAAACTACATACAAAAAAACCTACAATGTCAATAAATGTCACAGTACAAAAAGGGGTGTGACGAGGGGGTGCAGGACCACCACCTGTCTTTATTTGCTCTGCCCTTTTCTTGGTTGCTGTTATAAACAAACAAACAGATTATTTCAGGGTCTCTTTTCAAGAGACTAAAAGCAATATAAGTGATAAATATGACCATTCTGTAGAATATTCTTATATTTCACTTTTACTTGTTCCCATGTTCTAGTGGGTCCTGTTGTGGCTCTAATGTGAAAGAGGAATGTAATATACTATAATGTGGTATAATATAATATCACATGATATAATGTAATATCATGGATCACTTACGAGTTTAATTTGTCAGCAACTTTCTGCCAGCCCTCTCTCCTTGCTTTTGCAGCCTTTGCGGTGTTCCCCTGCGTTTTAATTAGACTGAGACTCCTGAAATCTCTCAATCAAGAGTTCTTGGTCTGCTGCCGTAAAATACTGAGCGCGCTCCTTCGACATCTTCGCCGACCAATCACAGGGTTGCCGATCAGTGTTTCTACTATCGATGCGTAGCCCCTTTTAAGCCACCCAGTGATCTCAGATTACTTCATCCAGCTATACTAATCGTCAACAACAGGTGTGTTCGGAGAACCGGATTAGCGAGCTCAAAGTTAGCGCGATGATTAGATCTTGGATGTGTCATTTGATCTTGGATGTAGTAAGCGAGGTACGAAGAACGGACCCCTGCTCTCATTTGCTGTTTGGTGGTTGCTGAAATAGTTTTATGAGCTTTAATCTGAGAATCTGGCGTTTCTGGCAAAACAAAGTTATATTTAAAAGTCAATTCAGGATTTAATGAATCGATATCAGTTTATTCAAGCTACTCACCTCTCGCTATCCACCTGCACTTTCAACTGGACCATGGCCAATCAGAGAGGTCCCGCCCCTGACTATCTGATTGGTTTAGTCGATAATGTGGGGCATAATGTGTGTCTGTTGTTGACCACATGGAGAGTTGTAGAGATTTTGTTGTTGTTGTTGTTGTTACCCGAACAGTTGGTCGCACTGATGCGACCTAATAGTTTTTTTAGTCGCACCATTGAAAAATTTGGTTGCACTCTAGAGCCCTGTGGGATACTGTTTGTCCGTGATTTGGAGAGCCCAGCGCGTGATCCCGGACGAAGGAAAGACCAGTTCTGCAGGGGGACCTACCTTGGCACTTGTGCAGGTGAAACCTGTTAGGATGCCTGGGTCGTTGACCCAGAGGTTTTTGAGTTTATTATATGATTTATCATTTCTGGGTTTCTTTGAGTTCTGCCTTTTGGTTTATGTCTCGGTGTGATCCTTAGTTGCTGTCTCCCCTGTCTGCTGTATCCCCATGTCCAGTCAGTGCCTGTGTCTGCCCTGGTCCCATGTCTCTGTTCCCTCTGGTGTAGTGCCTGCAAGTGAGTCTGTGTCTTGTGTTATGTGCTTCCAGTTTTACTTTGAAGGTCTCTGTCTTATCTCAGTGTGTTCAGTTTACGCTTCCTTGTCTCGTCAGTTATGATTTGCCCCAGCTGTGTTTCCCTCCTGTTACTCATTCCCTGATTGCTCCCTCTATGTATTTAAGCCCTGTGTTTCAGTTTGTCATTGTTGCCATCTACCCTCATTTATGCTGTGTGTTCCATCTGCCTACTCTTGTAAGTTTATTTGGATTTTTAGTTATGTTTTTCCAACCAGCAATAAAAGCTGAGTTTGAAATACACTTTTGCCTTCGCGCGTCTGCACTTTGGGTCCTCCTTACCACCACTCCTACCTGCACACAGCCCCAACCTGACAACACAAAAGGGAAGATATGCTTCACCATATTTTCTAGTCTTTGGCTTAAAATGAAGTGGGTTTGGAAACATATTTAGCTATGCTTCATCTCCTGCTTTGCATTTCTGTGGTCGCCCTGTGTTAGAAGTGTCCAAGCGTTTTGTTTTTTTTTCCCCTTTTCATACCGCGCGCCCCCTGCAATGGCTCTGGTAGGGGCGGGCCCCACACTTTGGGAAGGTCTGTGATAACTGATGATGGAGGAGAAGCCATGAAAAACAAATCAGGCTGAATTCAAGTTCAAAACACCACGAGGACCAACTGCAGGGCCCTGTTTGAGAAAGCGGGTTTAGAAAACTCAGAGTTAAAAATGGTACTCAGGGTTGAGTAACCCTGAACTGTCCAACTCGGAATATTCGGTTTCAGAAAGGCTGATAACAATTAGTTCAATCAACGCGAAGTTGCTTTAACCCCAAGTTAAGCGCGCACACGAGGATACATAAAGCCCTGATTAGTAGAGCACAGATTAAGCGAGTCACCATGGAGACAGAGGGAAAGAAGGCGCGGTCAATGTATTTTACAGCGCTTGAGGCTGAAATTCTGATGGCAGCATATGCCGATAGCATGCAAACTTTGCGGAAAAAAGTAACACAGCCTCAGCTGCAAAAGAAAGGGAGCATGCATGGCAAAACATAGCCGACAGAGTCAATGCGTGAGTGTTAATTTAAACATTGATCTAGGGATTTCCACCCATTTAACACGTTATTTTATTATATTTCATTTTATTTTTTAGTTTATACATTTTATTTTGTGATGTGATGTGAGCGCAGGTGCAACCCAACAGGCCCCAAACGTTCCTGGCAGCAAGTAAAAATGAAATATAAAAATATAGTCCAAACAGGTAAGGTGTAATTGTATTATGAGCCATAGTGCTTGGTCTGTTTGTCCTATGTAAATCAATTGCAGTTAGAGGCTACATTCATTTTCTTTCTGTAAGCACTTATTGAAATTATCTGAGCACATTACAAGTACATATTTGCTTACTCTGTATGCTCAAATGTGACCCGTTATAGCCAACAGAAAAAAAGCGGAGGGCCAAACAACAGGTGGGGGTCCTCCACCACCACCACCACTCACAGAGGCGGAGCAGTTGGCCCTCAGCCAAAACAGTGGGCGCCCTGTGGCTGAAGGCATCTCTGCGGGGACATCCTCTGAGTCAATAACCCCGCAAGACACAAGTGCCTACATAAGAGGTTAATTCAAAATAATACATGATGTGCATACATCCTTTCTTCACAGTCACCTTTGCAGTGCTACTCATTCATTTGATAAACTCTTTACCATAATGAATTGTTTTGTAGTGAAGTTGTTTTCCTACTGATTTTGCCTTCCCTCAGTCTTGGTTGTCTTTGAGAGCATATTGACAATGAAGTGTAAGGTGATTGGTATATGTTTGTTAATTGCCATTTGGTCCCTTGTAAGTTATAAGTGACCAGTATAAACCTCATATTCTATCAGTTGATGGTGATGGTGTACTGCATCTGGTGCAGCCTCCTGTTGAGCCAGACCAACATGCACTTGTGAGTACTCTTAATACTCCACAGATTATATGAGTTTACAGTAGAACAGCAATGTTGTTAATTTCTTTACTGCAGGAAAATAATGAAGAAACATTGACAGCTGTTACAGAGGAGGAAGCAACAGAGACACTTTATGAGGTTTACATCTTACAATGGAAAATATAACAATTGAATAAAATGTGGTACTATAATAAAACCATGGACTTTCTATGTCTCTAACAGAGTGATGATGGAAATGCAGAGGAAGAGGGTCCAGCCACTTCTCCAACAAACCTTTCCTCAGTAAGATGTTCAGCACTGATTTACAACCAACCTAAGTAGGCATGTACTATGAATGTCAATGCAAAGTATTTTCAGCTCACCATGTCCAAATTCTGTGCTCAGTGTACATTCACGGAAAATTCGTGAGTCATGAACAGAGCCTGGCCACTTGGCTTCCACATTTGTGATAATGTTGGCAGCATCACATATGATCTTCACAGTGCAGAGAACACAAATTAGCATCCATTACTATAATGAAATAATGTGTTAGTTTGAAATGCTACAGGGAACTATGTACCTGTACATTAATGCTGTGGAAAGACTTCCTGTTCACATAGTCTCCTTCATTTACTGAAGGAGCAATGATTGGAATGTGAGTGCCATCTATACAGCCAATCACGCCTGGGAACCCTGAAAATAAATGTGAAATCTAAGTAGTAGTTCAAGTATCACCACATCATGAATTAGGTTTTGTTCATTCTGATACCTGCAATTTTGTGGAATCCCTCTTTGATAAATCTTGTGGGTCTGTGACCGGGGAACACCACAAACGAGTACAGGAGACGTTTCAGTGCAACTGTAACATTCCTGACTGCCCAACAGACTGTAGCCTTGGAAACGTGCTCAGCATCACCAGTATTATACAGCAAGCTCCCGTTTGCAAAAAAACGAAGTGCAATACAAATAATATGTACAGAACTGAGAGAATGTCCGCGGTGTGTCACATGAGCAATATAAGGCCTGAGGATGTTATTCAAATAAATTATAGATTGTGCTGAAAAACAGTAACGTTCACACAGAAAATCATCAGGAAATGATAAAATGTCCAAACGCGCTCTAATCACTCTCTCCTGGCGGAGAGCTCTGCGGAGAATTTGGGCTTCAACATCTACTGGCTCTTCAAGGAAGGGGCACGCCATGTCTGACACTTCCTACAGTCAGGTTTCCGACAAAGAGGCGGAGAAGGTCAGGGTTAGTTGAAGTAAACCTGCTAGGGGGCAGGTTAGCTTCACGGAGTGTGTCGTCATAGTAACTCACTCAGAATTAATCTAAACTCGCTTTGTGAAACCGAAAACCCAGAGTTTTCGTTAACTCAGGGTATACTTACGGTGCGTTCACACCGGACGCGAAAGAGGCGAGCGAAAACGCCCCAAACGCCCCTAGAGTCACGCGTGCACATTTACACCTCAACGCGTGTCCAGGAAAAATCCACCGCGCCTCAAAATTGCATCTTCCACGCGCGTGAACCGGAAATGTGGGAGGGATGTGGGAGGAAGGTGTGCCAGATGGTATCTTTGCAAGATGGCAGCTGTCGAGCTAGAGCTTGAAGAGAGAGTAAGCCTTCTCTATCTACTGTGGAGAGCAGAGCAGCGGCGTAAAAGACGTCCTCGCCGTACCTGGGTCCATCAGCTCCTCCAGAGGCGTGAGCAGTTTGGTGAGTTTCACCATTTGCTCCAGGAGCTGCGCCTAGATGACGGCCGATTCCAGCGATACCACCGTATGTCACCCGGTGTTCCAGATCTACTGGCGTTTAGATCAACTGGCGTTGGTCGAACAGATGTGTGGCAGTCTTGCGTTTCAGGAGCTGCTACCGACAAAACAGCAAAAAAAACACCAAATATGTCATCTGTGACACTTGTGAGGTTATCTCAAACACACTCCGTCAGTCTTGATGCCGTTGAACAACAAAATGTGTAAAAATGTCGCAAGTTTACCTGGTGATATCCTCATGCTCGACACGATCGCGAAAACAGCAAACAATTAACACCACGCCGGTGTTGTTCACAGGACAGCGAGAATAAACGATCGGGAGACTCTTGTCGTCGTTATCGTTCCGCTCGCACGTCTTATTTCTCCGGTTTCAGCGTTTTATGCTCAAAACTAAAGCGAGCAGTTTACTTTGTGTGCACTAACATGGACTCGAGTCAACCAGCGCCACCTCTGGCCAAGTGCCACAGCCTACAGCCAGATCAACTTGTGACACACATCTGCAGCACGTTTGAATTCGTTTCATGCACAATACATTTGTACCTTTCAATTGTGTCTGTTTGTGCGTCATGCAAATAAACCTTTGAAATGAATGAAATTATATCATATATTTATTATTGGCCTACATTTGTACAGAATGCCAAATTATATACACAAAGTCATAGAAATCACCACTCCAATTGGTCATCATGATTTTAATATTCTCTTTTTCCATAACAATGAAATACGCCTTGGACAAATATGACACGTCAATAGTTCATTAGTGTTGTCACATCACATCCTGTAAGCAGAGTCTGTCTGTGTCCTTTCTCTGGAAATGAATATTTCCAGCCAATATAGGCAATCCATTAACATGGCTGGAGAGGTGGTTGTTATATACAGTCTGTATAAGTGTGGTTAATCTAATGAACATTTGTAAGGAGATTTGCGACATTTGCTGTGTAGTAGAACTGAGACATTAGTCATTATAAAAATTTATTTGAAATAATATTAAAATTCTCAAACAGAAAAACATTAAACATAAATATATAAAATATAAGTATTTACAGAGAGACAGGAATAAAATGGACCCAGCTGCTCTCCAGAGCAGGAACAAGGCTGAGGAGGAAATGCTCCATTGGAGACTGGCGTGGCCTCTTCAGGAACTCCAGGATGGCCAGCTCCACCACCGGTGGACCATCCTGGGACCGTCCCTCATCTGCCTCGGAGCTGTCCTCCTCTCTGGGCGTGTAAAACAGCACAAAACACAAAGAAATGAGAAGGCTGCTACTAGATTTTCATTTCAACATTGAAAAAACAAAACACAGGATATAATCAGATTGGTTGTTGACATTTACTAAAGTGATCACAAGGGAATCCCACCGAGTAAAAAGCTATCAGTGGGTGCTGTACATCTGATGCTACAATTACATACCTGTGGGTGCAGCAGCAGGAGCTCAGGGAGTGGGGAGCAAGGAGAAGCAACAGGGGGTGTTCTGCTGCAGAGTCAGCTGGTTCTATCAAGACAATATTAAATGTTAACAGGTTTTAAACAATAGTCATAGAGAAAGTATATACAGTGGTCCCTCATTTATTGCAGCAGGGGTTGTCAGAATAACTAGCCCCTCGCCACGCACTTTATACACTTTTTCCCCACACACATGAACATTAGTCACAGTTCTCACGAGTTGATTCTCAAAGTGAAAACCTTTGTAGATTGCAAAACGTAAAAGTATTATTATGTCGCGTTTTGTCTTCATCTGCCTGCTACTTTCGTGCGCCTTTTTCCCTCGTGGTGCAGGTGTCTATTTCCGAATGAAGGTCATAGTTATGAGTGTTTTTGTGCTGTTTTTTCTATTGGACATGATGGTTATCAAAACCAAACATGATAAATTTGGCAAGTGCAGGAGACACGACACGGAGGAGATTTGTCAATCAGGCTGCAGAATGCAATGCTGTACTGTGCAATATAAAATAAAGCGAAAAAGCGAGGCAGTGACGGATGAGCGGGACCACTGTGTGCTGTTTATTAATAAACCATATTCCTATATGACAACATGCATAAAAGCAGAACGGTATTTGTACATCAGTGGGAAAATAGCGGGACAGTAGGCGGGCTTGCTAGCTTTTGTGCGGCTTTGTCGGGTCAGTCTGAAAATTAAAAAGAAGAATGAATGAACTTACCAGGTTGCCCGATCTCCCCACTTCTGTGCCTCCAAGCTCGGTCCTTTTTAATCCTGTCTCGGTAGAAGTAGCAGCTGGCATCATACAGCTCTGGGTGATTAGCCACGGCAGTGATGAGTTTTTCCTCCATACTGAATGAAGAATGAAGGGCTTTGGTTTGATCTGCCCCGTGACCTGGTTACAGCCACGTCACCGGCCTCCTGATTGGTTGTCGGGGCGCGATTTGACGCCGGAGTTCATATTTTCCAACTCGAGCGTGTGCACAAAATGCAACACACAATCTGACACGCGTGGTTTTCTTTCGCGAGTCACACGCGCCCCACGCGGTACACTGACGCGCGTTTCACGGGTTTTGGCGTTTTCGCGACGCAAATCTGCCTCCGCATTTTCGCCGGATGCGCAATCGCGTGTCATCGCACTCGTTCCATTGACTTTACATGTGAACCTGACGCTCTGGCCGCCTCTTTTGCGTTCGGTGTGTGCGCACCGTTACTCAGAGTTTGCACTAAACCGGCTTTCTGAAACAGGGCCCTGGTCTGAACTGACTCTTTATCTTTGCTCAGGAGTCGAGGAAACACAGCAGGCAGTGAAAAGCTCAAATCATTCACTCATTATATCAACACAGCTGCACAGTGGACACATGACTTTACTGTGTTATTTAAATGTTCTTGGTCTTATATGCAGTCAGTACACATGAATATAATGAATGACATGAATTTTATATAAACAAGAGTGAACACCTCGTTACTGTCTGTGTGTGTTTCTTCCACAGTCTAAAGACAAGTTTCGCTAAACCGTGATTCTGAACTTGGTGCACGTGTAAGTTTGAGAGTGGATACATGGATAACATATCTTCCACAAGCAATATTTATGATTACACACTGAGCAGATACATCAGAAAGAGACTAGTTTGTGTGTTTGTCAGCTGTGTGTGTGGAGTTGTTCTGTATGTTCGACTCAAATCAACCTGAGTGTCATTTCTCTTTAGTTCTGATCTCACTGCTGAGCTACACAACAAACCAAGGTCAGTAACCTTCTTCTGTCACAGTTTAAACCTGATAAATGCTCACTGATATGACCTGATTGGGTTCATGTTTTCAGAATGGATCCATTAGTATAACATACAGTAGATGTATTATATATATTTCTCAATTTAACCCTCACAGCTCGTCTGACTGTGAGTCCCAGCAGCTCTCAATTCTTTGAAGGAGACTTTGTGTCTCTGAGCTGTGAGGAGGACGACAGCTCTGCTGGATGGACTCTGAGGAGAAACACAAGCAAACAACAGAGGACTCAGTGCGGAGATGGGTGGGTTCTTCTTGTAACATTAGCTTCATCATCCTGTCAGACAGTGGAGTTTGTCCTCCCTGTGATGGAGGGAGATGACGTCACTCTGCTCTGTAAAACAAAGACCACTCCCTCCAACCTCCCAGCTGCTTTCTATAAAGATGGCTCCCTCATCAGGAAGCAGCCTAGAGGTCACATGACCATCCAGCATGTTTCCATGTCTGATGAAGGCCTCTACAAGTGTGACATCAGCGGTCATGGAGAGTCTCCATCCAGCTGGATCACTGTCACAGGCGACACACTCACCTGTCTGTGTTTCTGCAGCTTTCAACATTCACAATAAGCTAATGATTATATGTTGATTATTTAAGGGAAATCTACAACCACATCTCCATCTACTCCCACACCTGTATCTACATCCACCTCTATCCCAACATCAGCCTTTCCCCCGCATCTTGTTCTTTCTGTGTTAATCTCTGTTGGGTCAGTCTGTGTTGTGGTTCTGGTGGTGAGAAAACAGACAAATATAATCACAGAAAACATGTCAGCAGATCAAAACAAAGCTGCAGGAGAAGATGTCACATACAGTGACGTCAAAATATCACATGGTCAACAGCAGCCTGTGAAACACAGCAGAGGTAATGTTCGGGGAAATTTTGGCGGGAGATGGTGTCAGAAAGCTGTATGTTTATGATAAGGGAGATGTGCCAGTTTTATACCACTACAACATTTCCAAATATATAAAGCAAATATTTGAAATGCATGTAGCGTTCACTTCAGTTCACTTCATGTGACTCTGAATGACAGGAACAGTTGCCTCAGGTAAAGACCTTCAGTAACAGAGTGAGCATCCTGTACAGGAGAATACGGAAATCCGTGACACGGTTCGGTAACATGGAGGTTGTTTGAGAAACAAGCATTAGCTGAAACAGGAAACAAATGTCTTGTTACTTTAGTACAGATTTACGTGAGTGTACTTCTCATTTTTCTTGGCATCCTGTGTCCATGTAGCTTATTTGATAAACTGTATACCAAAGCTGGACAAGGCTCCAGAGTGGTTCAATTTGGGGTAATGCTTTAGGAATGTAAAATCGAGGGCACATAAGAAACTGGAAGCATGTGACAGTGTGCATTTTGAGCACACCCTGGATCATGAAGAGCTTCATCTTTTCAAGAAGTTAAGACTTGGTGTTAGTCTAACGTTGTGCGTTTATGATAAATCGCGAGAACATTATGAAGCATGGTAGGCATATAGCTCACCTTCATAATTTACACATTTAATGACAAAGATTATTCAAATGACTTTTTCATAGGTAGTTAATGTTGTTTAGTATGCAACACCATCTTAGTGAAATATATTTGTATGTAAAGTTTCACACAATACAAAGTGAGAATTGTTCTTTGCATGCTGGACTGTCTGTTGTCTGTGGTTAGCTGAAGCTAACAGCTCCACAGTTGTTCAGCATCCTGTTTGTGACAGAAAGAAAACACTTCAGCTGCAGGTGTTTCAACACAGGGCTGTTAGTTTAAAACCAGAGAAGAACTTCTGTATGCGGTTTCGAAATGCATTTCTTTAAACTTGAAAAACATTTATGTGATAACATTTTAAATTCCATTAATCCCAGTATCTTTGTTTAGACTCTGAATCTACCTTTTATGAAAGTAATAATTTGTTAGTTGTTTGATATTCTTATCATTTATCTGATCTGTGGTCACTCAGTTCTTTGAGTACATTTTATCTGTCACAGAAGCAGTCACCTTTTCAGTGATTCTATCTTCTGCTTAAACTATTTTAAACATTCCAAATCATCTAAATAGTTTGTGTTTTATTGTGCAGAGAGAGATTCTTCTACCGTCTACTCAGAAACGAGAATTGAAGACGTCAGTTATGGAGAAATCGTCATCAAATATGAAGAAAAAGTCAAAGACAAAAGGTAGAGCTGCTCCTCTTTTTCTCAATCTGGGTTCGTTTCTACATCCAATCACTGAGCTAAATGCTAACATATGAATGCTAACACTTTAATAGTTCATAACATTTGAACTTCGCATGTTCACCATCTTAGTAGCACGCTCATATTTAGTAATTACCAAGCATTGTGAACACAAGAAACCAACCACATACTGCTGCATTTAAACAGTGAGCTAAATTAGATCTTTCTGATAGTACGTACATGTGCCAGTTTCCTGATTGGCTTCTTACAGCCATGTGATGATGAACATTTTCACAGAATCCTCAGCTGTTTTGTGAGAAACTAAGTACACCTTGTGTATTTATCTTCTTTTCTTCATCTTCTTCTTGTCTATATGACTGTCACAGTCTTGTCATTGTGAAGGAATTTCGGCCGACTTTTCTTTGCATCATTGAATCAGGTCTTTGAGGTTTGTGGGCATTTGTGATGATCAGCTCTCTTAATAAGATCACTAACAGTCTCTTAAACATTCCAATGAGACTGAGGTCTGGGATTTGACTAGACTGTTGTAACACCTTGATTCTTTGGACCAAGCTTTGGTTTTTCGGTTCACATTAAACTCTAGAACACTTTGGAATACAGAGAAGTTAATAGTTCATTTACTGCAGGGTGCTCAGGTCCTGTGCTTCGGAACAGGCCCAAATCATCACCCCTCCACCACCATGCTGACAGTCGGTATGTGTCGTCAGTTTTGATGTGCAGTGTTTGGTTTTCCCTCAAACGTTTTCTTGTGCATTAAGGACAAACATTTACACTTTGGTCTCATCTGTGCAAAGGAAAAAGTTCCAGAAGTCTTGATTTCTGATTTCTTGGTTTGTTCAGATGTGAAAAATCCCAAAACAAAACATAAAGAGAGAAGACGTTTTCCCCTGGGAAGTCTTTTTTGATTTAAATTTTTTTAATTTTACCATAATGAACTTTGACATTTAGCATGCTAACTAAAACCTGTAGAGTCTGAGGTGTAGCTGTTGGATGTTTTGCAGTTGGGGGTCAATTTGCTGGGATGTTGACTGCTGGGGAAATTGCGGTAAACACTTACTGATGATCAGTTAATTAAGTTTATTTGATTAGTGTTTGGCGGCTTACCTTAGAAATTCAGCCCCAAACAGTTGCTGTAAGTTGTAATTTTGCTGTCAATCAATCCTAAACAGCTGCCACTGGTCATGTCATTACCCCAAAAAAGGGCAGCAGATTGAGCAGGTAGTAACATCTGAGGATTTCAGCAGGGTTGATGCTACGATTTTAGCTATTTGTCTCTCCTTCTATAGCCACAAGCTGTGAGTAGGGTCTGGATACAACTTGCAGAGCTGCCTGGGCTCTCTCTTAGACATAGGGCGAGGAGCTCAATTATTTAGTGGGGGTTCTCCACATGGTAAGGGACCAGTTGAACTGGTTCAAGCATCTGAAAAGGACGTCCCTCGGCTGGGTTGAGAACATCATGGTGTCCCACTCAGAGGAGCTGGATGACGGAAATGTAGCGTCTCTGCTTATGCAACTGAAATTGTATGGATACATTTTCAGTCTGTAAATGTCACACTTTTAGTTTTTTAATGTTTTTTATTAATTCCTGCTGACAGTAACCTTAGAGAAAGGCCAAAGACAAAAATGTATTATTGGTTCTTTCAACACTTCCTGACAGCATGACTGTCTGTGGTGGCTCTTTGGTTCTAAATGAATACATAAAATGTTAAAACACTAAAAATCTAACCTACAAACTTCCTCTGTGTTGCTTCACTCAAAGAAACAGGAAACGCTGCACTTGTTGTCGATTTTCTTTAGCAGCAGATTAATCCACACTTGTTGCTGCGGGATGGTGTGTGTAAGCATGTTGTTATGATGATGAACAGACAGGTCATCCAGCTCAATAGTTGTGCTTTCTGATGTGATTTTAGCACAAATATGGCACATCTGCCATTTTCTTTGAGCGACATGTGGCTCTCTAACTGTCTGCCTCAGCTCAGCCACAGGCGCACTGTGAATTGACCAGATGCCATGTGTGCAGTAACATTTGGGCCACTTCTCTACCACAGAACATCGGTCATGCTGTAAGTGAGCAATACATGCCAAAAGCCCACATTAGGCCCAGATGTGCCTTGGTACACACACAAGATAGAGAAGCAACGTCCTGTGGTTGAAACCAGTTAGTCTGAAGCAGGTGAGATTTCTATCTGCTATGTGCTCTGGCTTGGATAGTAATAGTGTTCATGTTGTGAGAATGTAGCTTGTGGTGAAGTGTGTCATTTAGATTGTAGAAGCAGCAGCTTGGTGGATGTCACCTTTCTTTTTCACACAAAACATCTCACAGGTCTATCCTGTCATTCATTGGCTCAGAGCAGAGAGGTGTTAAGAGGAGAAAAAACTGTGAGGTACTTCTGCAGTGTATGAAGTTCACGTACTTTCTACATGATGCAACATTACAAATACAGTTTTGACATATTTTTCGTGACCTAACAGTTATTCCCAGTAATCATATCAAAATCAGTTCTGGAATCAGTTTTGGAAAATCTAAGCAGGTCGGATCAAAGAGGTCCAGGGTTAAAGCTCCTCGTTATGTTTAACCGTGAACAGAGTAGATTTACTTCCTCTTCTTCCCCTTACTTCCTCTTGCAGTCACTATTATGAGTGACATTATGACTCACTCTTGGGCTTTGGTCAAAATTTTAAATGATATCAAACTTCTCATCTTTCCCCGAAAGCAACCTTTTAATAAAGACACGTGAGCAGCATATGAGGTCAGTTATAGATTGTCTTTGAGGATAAATGACCAACAAACTCTCTAGTTGGTCAACACCATAATCTCAGACATCCTGACCACCAAACTGGACCATCTCTACCCCCAACTGTCACTCAGCAACGGATCCCCACAGCGCTGCCTTCTCAGCCCCCTACTCTACACCCTGTACGACTGTGACTGTACACCAACTCACCCAACCAACATCACCGTCAAGTATAATGAAGATAAAACCGCACACAGGAGGTAGTGAACATGTCCTGGTGGTTCTCATAAATTTACCTCAAGCTGAATTCGTTTAAACACCCTGGTAAAGAAGGCCCAGCACTTCCTCCGTGTCCTGACGAAGAATAGCCAGAAGCTGCTGCTGGCCTTCTACCGCTCCTCAGTGGAGAGCCCAAGAGAACATGTTTGCTGGGGTGTTGTCTGAACACAGGTAGCATAGCTGTGCACTTACTTAACTGTAGCTCTAATGCTGACACAGTGAACATTACCATTCAACAAGCATTAGACGACAGCTGTGCTTCATTTTTTAGCTACATTAAAGCTCTACACAGTACAGAAACTTGCCCACTTAAGCTGACAAATAATGTTCATTTAAAAGTTGAAATGGGAGAAAAAGCAACTGTAATTCTTCAGGTGCATCAATCAAAGTAAAACATGGACTGGCATCACTGAGTTTTGGGGGTATTTTTTATTCTTTCCTTTTAGGAAGAAACCTTTTGGTCACCATGGATTACTTCTCTTTATCTACAGCTCACACTGTCTGTGGTGCACCACAAGGTTCAACCTTAGGTCCTATTTTTCTTTCTATTTAAGTTCTTCCATTTTAAAACCCCCCACAACATCTCCTTTATTGTTACACCAGAGCCATACAGATATCACTTTCCAAAAGACCGAGTGATTCTAAAAGCCAAGCAGCTGTTTTAAATGATCTCAGTCATGTGACTGTAAACGTTATCATAAAGCTGGCATCAGCTTAATACTACAGAGATAAGGCCGACTGAATCAGCTAAAAAACACATTTATATAAAACTCATTTTGTGTGATTCCATTACTTAATCTGTATCAGTAGGATAGGACGTCTGTGGCTGTGGTAGAGTTGGGTCATACCAGTCAGAAGGTCAGCAGATCAACCCATGACTTCTCCCTGAAACATCGATCAGAGTGTGACTGAGTGTGTGAATGCTAGAATGCTTAGGCATAGATAAAAGTACTGTAAGTGCATGTGACTGGGTAAATTAGAGTTGGACAAAGAAGTCAAACTAACAACTGAACACCTGCCTAAAGAACAAATATCTGAACATACCTGTAGAGTCCTAGTTATTATTAGACCGTTCAGGCCTGTGGTGCAGCAAAAGTTTTCAGTGTTAACACAACTGTACAATTGTAACCATGCGCTCTGGTCTTTCTGGGCTATGGGTGTGTGGTGGGCTTTCTCTTAAAATGATCTTTTATTTAAACAAACAAAAAAAAGCACTAACAGGGCAGGACGGTGTGCACTCAACCTTTTACTCTGTCGTCTCCTCGACACACATGGCACACAGGATACGTTACACTCCATAAAACAGTCCCTCTGTTACCACTAAAATTACCTCCTAAAAGATGCCGTGTATGAAGTAGTTAAATATGTAAAACTTATAACACAATACAGCAAAATCCAAAATGCAATGTAAATTTATATTATAATCAACACAAAGTATGAGGAAAAAATAAATGCGCGTGCCATAACCAACGCTGCACGATCACAGCAGTAAGTGTAAGCAGGGTCGTTTTCTGTCCGAGACACGAGTTATTGTCATCATAAAAACAGAAGACAGATAAAGTTAAAAAAAGAAACAAAAAAATGGTTTCGGGATGGTGTCTTGTGAGGAAGGACGTAGTGTCTTTAGAAAATCTTGCTGACTCTTGCGATGCAGACAGGCAGCAGACTTTAGAGGTGGTTCCTGTTTTTACGTCTCACACCTCCGCCTATCTGTCGGGTGGAAAAAAAGAGAGAAGTTGGAATCAACAAGTGTTTGACTTTTTAATGTGGCTCTTTGTTAATTTCATGGATGATTCAAGTAACAGTTAAAGTGTGGGCAGCATGGAAACTGTGATTTGTATCAGAGGTGGTTCCTAGGAGCTTCTCAAGCAGTCCTTTAATACGATTCATTAACTTATCTTTTTTTAATTTGCATGTCAAACCACAGCAGAAACTTCCTCCTGTAGCCTGAGGCCAGCTGCAGTGCAGTCTGCTTTGCGTTGGCTAACAGTGGAGTGTTGCAGTGTTGCAATAAGATGTTTGCTTCATGCGCTGTGGGGAAAGTGTGGCAGTTTGCAGTAAAAGAGCACGGCGGTTTTGTGGATGTCACCTTTGTTTTTCACATAAACACCTCATGCTTCTATCAGGTCACTCATTGGCTCACAGCAGAAGTGTGAAGAGGAGAAAAGATGTGAAAACCCCTTTGGAGTTTAAAAAATACTCATCACTTGTATTCTTCATGATGCAACATAACAAATAAAGTGTTTTGTAGTAGCTGTGGTGCTGCAGTTGTTGTACCTGCAGTAATTTAAATGTGTTTTATTTTACAGAGAGCGACAGCATGGCGGTCTACTCCTCAGTGAAAACTAAAGATCTTAGTTATGAACAAGTAGCCATCAGCCCAAAGAGGACCAGAGGTACAGCTGCTCTTTATCTCTCACTTTAAACAGAGCAAAGCTAGCAGTGTCATGCTAAGCTAAGCTAACCATGTTCTCACTCAAGCTCAGGATATCAACCTTCGCATCTTGAAAGACGCAGGAACCAAACAACTTCCTCCTCCTCTTAGTGTGATGCATAAGCATACTACACTGATAACAAGTTTTCAAATGACTAAACTAGCGTGTTTTTAGACAGAAGACAAACCAATCAGCTCAAGGCCCAACGTAAGATAAAGAAGGAGTTTTCTTTGTTGAGAACGAGTTTCAATTTCAAGTGCTGAGCCAATTTGAGCCAAATTTAAGAAAACTGACAAAATAAATGCCAAAATCTGGTCAAAATCAAAACACACAACAAGGAAATATCTCAGTAGTCACATTTTAGTGAAGGGCAGGTGTTAATGTGTGATTTGGCAGGTGGGGAAACCTTTAGATTGGCTGTAGTGGCGCAGCATGGGGAAAAGAGTTACTTAAAAGTAAATCACATATGTATCATGTGGTAGACTTTACTGTGGGTACAGGCTGTGACTGATATTCACTGATCTTTGTGAACTGAGCCAGCTGATTTAAACACGTAAAAGCAGATGTTTCATGAGCTTTCATGAATTTTAAACCCCTGATAATAGATACTAGCTAATTTAAAAGGTAGAATTTACTGAGTGAACATCATCACCTTGAATTTAGATCGATGCCCACTGCCTTTGCTGCAACCTACATGAACACCACAGCCTGCTGTGTACAGTGCAGCATAGAGTATATATGGATACTTAAGTCTGTTTTGCAGGATATTCCGTGAAAAACATAAATCAACAACACACTTAGTTACCAGTGGACCATCCTGGTACATTGTAGACAACATGTAGCCTCAGCTTTTAGTGTCAAACCGCTAATTTTGTCACCACAGTAAGACTAAATAGGGAAGTTGATCATTTGATGCTTAAAGTTTGTTTCAGTCGATAAAAAAGTTAAAGCAGGGTAAAACAGTAAAAAAAAAAAAAAAAAAAAAAAAAACCAGCAATGCCTCAGATGGTGGTGTGGAAACTATTTCTGTGTTTCATGTGAGGATTACACAGTTTCCTCTGAAAATCTTGCTGAGTTGCAAACAGGCGGCAGACTCTGGAGCTGGTTCCTGTTTTTAAGTGTCGCTGCCCGTCCTGTCTGATAAAATCTGTCAGTTTAAATTTAAATGTCATTCAGTGAAGCTGATGAGCTTATTACTGATTATTAATCATGTTTCCTGTTGTTTCAACTGTTTGTGTTCAGACTTTAAACCAGAGTCAGACGTCGTCTATTCTTCACTGAAGTAGTCCACCAGTCCAACCACTGATGTCCAACTGGTGGTCTTTAACTGGTCCCCCAGCACCTCAGACCAGAGGACATCCACATGTTACAGATTTTATTAAATATATTTTATGTCTTAATCTGCTGTTGTTGGACCCGTGATTCATAATTTGCATTTTGATGCAAAATCAGCAATGTGAAATATTTATATAAATAATGTAAAATAAGGATATTTCTATGTAACATTAAAAACTTCCAGATGTTTTGTGGTATTTATTTACATTTGCCCTCCTCCTGTTCCCACGCAGCGTGGGGTCGGGGGTTATCTCTGTGGGATTGATGAAATTTTGCTCTCTCATGCTCCTCGTGTGGTTCTGTGGGTTTCAAACATGGGGGGAGATGGAAAACTTGATTTGCTCCACTTTTGTTGTGGCTTACCAATACATGCCTGGCTTCAGTGCAGAAAACAAAACAAAAAGATGTATATTAAACCACAGCCACAGACTCAAAGCAGCAGGCACTGCAAACTGCACAGAGCAGCGTCAGCATGCTTGATGGAGGAAGAGGTTTACTGCTGTAGGCATCCAGAAACCAACTGCACAGCAATTGGCATGGAAACACTTTTACATTTAAATAAATATGGTTTCTGGCAGCAGTTTCTCTCAGTTTTCTCTCAAACATGAATATGTTTTGGGGTCAACAATATAACAAACCTGAATAGTTAGTTTTCATTATAGTCGGCATTTTACAGTTATGTAGAGAATGAAAGAAGAAGAACACCCTGTGCTGTCAGTATGTGAACCGTGTTTGATGGTTAATCATTTATCATTATTGTCACACTCAGTATTTTAGGATAAAACATGAAACTGAAACATTTTGGTGTCTAATAAAATACACACTTGTGACCACGTGACTCTGACTGGCTCCTGAACCAGCACAGAGCTCAAACAGGTAAACCTCTCAGTGAAGCTGAAAAACAAAGGCAAATTTAAAGTCTGCTGCCCTCTACTGGTTAAACCGGGTGTTACAACAGAGCGGTTGCTTTAAAAATGACAGCACTTTAACCTCTACTAGAAGATGTCACATTTTAAATCAGTTATCTTATACTTTCAAATTAGGTACAACACATAGATAGAAAAAATCAATGACAGTAAAAGGATCACCAGTGTGTGGATAACAAATTTCCCACGTGTGGGACTAGTAAAGGTTTATCTAATCTAATCTAATCAGGAGGCTAGAGTCACTAACAGGTGAGATTTTACTGTTTATCTCACCTGGTCTTGGAATAACTGGGAGTTGCTGGAATAAATCCTGTCTGTCCCTGATCAGCCTGCTGCACACCATTCTTTCCATTCTTTTGAGTTTTCTTTATAATAGAGTAGAATCGACACATTTTTTCACCATCTGAGTGTACAATGTAAATAGATCTAAATCTAAAGATATGAAAAGGATCACAGATATGTACACATCCAGGTCACATCCAATTGGAGACTCAGGGTTGTCTTGAGTTGATGTAGCATCTTGTTGCTATGTCATCTTAAATTGGTCATGTGATTGGTTTACCATGGCTACTATATTCCTCAGCCAATCACCAACACTCATGTGCACTCGCGTTACTTTTAACGCCGTTATTCCCATCACTGTCCGTAACTATAAACGCAGTAAACGTGTTTGTCTCTTAGTGAAAATGAGAGCAGCCCATGATGATACATGTCAGTTTCCAGCGAGACAGTAGAGAGCTAACAAAGCTGCTGGATATACAAAACATGAGGTAAATTATAGACTGTATATAAAAGAAGGATGTCATCGACGTGATATCAGCTTAATATTTGCATGATGGTAACTTTCATGTTTTTTTTTCCTTATAGACAGAATTGACCATTTTTGAACGAGATAATGAAGTGATGAAGTTATCAACTAATTCTGGTAACCAGGCTGCATCCATTAAAAATAATTATGAATAGAAGATTTAAAAGTAAATTATGGCAGCATGGTTTTTACCTGGGTAACAAGCACACAAAGACAGCAACCATTATTTTGTGCTGTGTGTTGTTTTCCACAAATGTGGTAAAAATTACTAGAATATTTACTGGAATCAAAACATCATTAAAATCCAAAAACAAACTAAAGTAATGAAACTTCCTTGTGTTTTAATCAGTAACTGTGGACACACAACTCTTCAATCATCCATCAGGGGGTGCTGCAGCACCTTCAGTGCCTCCTGCTTCCCTGACCTTGTGGAGAGATGAGAGGGTTTGAGCAGTGTTGCTAAAGGTCAAAGCCTGAAAGATGAAGCTCTCATAGGTGAGTAGTTTGTGTTTTTGTAAAGGTCTGAAACACTGTTACCACTTATATGTTGAATATTTGTAGTTATACTGTAGTATATGTGTAATATATCTAGATGTTGGTCCACTGGAAAACATTTGTTGAATGAGTATTACTATAAATGAGTGAACCTTTTTGGTAAGGTGGTACCCATCCGGTCCGTCTGTGAGGACCTGTGGTTAACGGGCTACTTTCTTTGTCCCATGCTTAAAAACAGCTGTCTTTATGTTACTTTAACATGGTTGAGTGTCTATGGGCTCATGCTAACCTGGCTGAAGAAAATGCTATGAGTATTAGATTAGATACATGTAGCTGTTCCCCTGACCTTTAACCTTAGTTGTTGTCCATGGTGCTGATCAAAAGCTGGAATGATTCTATTGATATTATTGATCATTTTTTGAGGAAGGAAAATAAGAAATAAAAGCTCTTCAGACTCAAGCACATCCTACACTGCAGCTTTTCTTTTTAGTTTGCAGCTACTGAATGATGTCCTTGCTGCTTTTAGCCCGTGGTTGAGGTTCAGTGTTTCTTTATGTTCTACTAAAGAGAAGCATGTATCGGTTAGCCACAGTCGAACTGACTCTTGGTGAAACCCACAACCACAAAACAAAAACAGGGTACTCACTGTTACCCTCTGTAGTCAGAGGGTAACAGTGAGCAGTGGTGCACAGGAGCCATTAGAAGATGGGTCCACTGTGGTTATAAAGGGATGGACATGGTCAGCAACAACACTCAGGTAGACTGCTGGGCCTGCATCCCTAAATGCGCTTGATTTCATAATTTTCAAACAAAAAAAATAAAAAATCAGATCATAAAAAATTTGCAGTAGGACTGAGTTATTTGTAATAATAAAACAAATAATTTCCACATGCACAGTGCAAAGAGAACTCAATGATTGGGACTAAACAGCTGTGAAAACCATTTGTTGGAGATGCTAATAAAAAAGAAAAAGCTTTAGTTTGTTAAGGAGCTTGAAGATTGGACCGTGGACCAATGGAAAAAGGTCATGTGATCTGATAAGCCCAGATTTTCCTGTATGATGGGCGCATAATTTAAGAAGAGAGGCTGATGACGTGACCCCACTGTGTTCCCTGTCTACTGTGTGAGGTTTGGGGTTGCTTTGGTTGGTCAGGCTGACGTTCAGCAAAGTTATGTGGTCAAAATAATGAGGAATCAGGATTCACTGTCAAAACTAATGGTGGAAAGAGGATGAGAGATCATTTTTGCTCATGGATTGGCCGCCACTAGAAAGACCTTTAATACAAAAACCTAAAGACCTTAAACACACTGAGAATCTTTGAGTTTAGTTGTCCAACCCTCCCATCATCAGTACAATAGTTTAAAACCTACTTTGGTATAATATAAAAAAATATACATGCTCTGTCATTTAGGTTATCAAAGTGAGCGTGGCATTTTTGCCCATGCTGTGTGTTTTCATGTTGATGTCTGTGTGTCTAACATTCTGGGCTGCACTACAAAACAATGTTGTTATCTGTTGTTGTTGTTGTTACCACACCATTATGAATACAGTAAGTGATGTCTTTTATAAACCACAGAAACTTTTCTTTTTTTAAGTGCCTCTGCAGTAAAACACAGGGTGACCTCAAAGAACTGGGAGGAGTGACTGTGAAAAAGGGTGAGGACCACAAAGCTGCCATCTTCCTCCATTGCAGATGAAGCACTTCACCACAGACAACAAAGCAAACATGTTCTCACAGCACAAACACTTTTCCGGCCCAACCAGGAGAAACTGTGGTTAGAAGTCTCATCAGCTTCAGACTACAGTTAACTGTAGTCAACAACAGGAAGTTGCTGCTCCGGTTTTACATACAGAACTTTGTGATAATACAACTTCCACACATGAACAAATCTGGTTCCTTCATTAGGTACAGACAGAAAATACAGAACTTTAAAAAAGTTAAATGATTCATTTAATTAAATACTTGTCTGTTCAGTCTGCCTCTTTAGACGTCTCACAGTGATGACAAATTTCTTGCTAATCCCGATCACAACGTGTTTGTTTAACAATACCAAAAAAACAGACACACCTGGATCTCATCTGAGGCACTTCTGGATTTATTGCTCCGTTACAATGCAGCTAAAGGTCACAGCACACCTGACTGTGTTTGAGCCAGATTGTGAGGTGGACATGTGTCTGAGCTAACATGGAGCCTAAAAACTAAGTGATCTCGATGTGATATTTTTTAAATACCATCACTCCTATGTTGCATAAATGTTCTCTGAATCGAGGAGGGGGCCTAAGGTTGCATCTTTCACCATCTTACAATGCTGAGATTGCAGCCATTCCCCAACTCTCTGTGAATGGTACTCATGGCCATTGGTCATTAAACTTTTGCATATTAATGACCAAGGAACTGACCTCCCAGCCCATTGTTCCTTCAGTGGGCTGGTTTCAGTCATTATGCAAATGTACTGTTTATAAGGTTTGGGGAAACCTGCAGTCAGCTGAGACTGAAGAATCAACTTTTGGAAGAAGGAAGGACGGAAAACAGTGAACAATACTGGAAGAACGTGTTCCACATGCATACTCCAATAGATATGTCTGAGATCAACATGGGGTTAGTATCTTCTGCCAGGATAGTTGGCATTCAGACTGGATCGAACCACCAGCCTTAGTAGGTGACCTGCGCTTCCACCTGAACTACTCCACCTTCTATGCTTACAGCCATACCACCCTGAGCACTCCTGATCTCAATGTGATAGTTTTTTTTAAATACCATCACTCTTATGTTGCATTAATGTTCCCACTGTTAAGACCTTAGAAGCTAATTTAACTACTCAGCAGCCAAACTGACAACACCTGCCCTACATAATGGTGATGTTCTGTACTATAAAACTTTCTCTTTTAATACAAAGAAGCAGCTTGTTGCTGCAGCATTTTTGCCTGTGCTGGATTATTGAGATACTCTATATATGAATGCTTCTGCTCAATGTCTTTGAATGGTTGATATTGTGTATCATGCTTCACTGAGGTTCATCACTAACAGTAAATCTCAGACTCATCTCAGGTAGGATGGCCTGCTTTGGTAAGTCAGAAGAACTCTCATTTATACAGTTTTATATATAAGGCAATACTTGGGTTGCTGCCTTCTTATATATGTTCCCTGCTTGCAGTGAAACATGCTGGTCGGATTCTCTTCATGCGCATGGTTACTTGTTGCTTTCTGTTCCATTTGCCCAAACTGAATTTAGTAAAAGAGCTTTTGCCCATTTAGCACCCTTGGCTTGGAACTGCAGAACGAATGGAAAATGACTGAATTCATTTCATTAAGTGCTTTTAAATCTAAACTAAGAATCCTTGAGGATAATTTCATAACATGCAGTTGTTTCAATTAGATTGATTCTCATTTTAACTGATTTTTGTTATTTAATTTTATTGAGTGTTGTTGAACTTGATTGAATTTTACTTACTTTATTTTTCTTGATTTTATTTTATTTTTCTCATTTATTTTTGCATGTGTGTTGTTGCTGTCTGTGTTTAATTAAGTAATTTCTGTCACTGTGAGACAACCGCTGCTGCCTGTCTTGGCCAGGTCTTCCTTGAAAAAGAGGTTTTTAATCTCAAAGGGACCTTCTGGTTAAATAAAGGTTAAATTAAAAAAAATTAATAAAAATATCAAACAAACCAAACAGAAACTTCCAGAGCTGAAAAATGAACTGACAAAAACTGCAATTCCTCCAGTGTTTCAAAAGTGAATCCGTCCCCTCAGACAACCACATTTCCAATGCAGTAATCCAACAAAACAACAAGTACACTGACCAACATCTTTACTACAATAACAGAGTGAAAATGTGTGAACAGCATCCCTGAACACCCCCCCCCCATGAAGAAAACACAAAATTACCTCCTCTTTGTGTGACTGGTTGTTGTTGATGATTGGATGTTTGGATGTTGTACATGACATGAGTGATGATGTCATCTTCTCCAGTTTCTTCTTGATCTGATGAAATGATCCAATATGGAAAATAGTTCAATTAAATACCTAAACAGATATTCGCTGCAATGTCGGCATTTACAGAGAGGTAAATAATCAGTAAAGTGAGCTCCATCCATCAAGCATGACTGAATTAGATGTCACCTGGATTTATATGGCCTACGTGGAAAGGGGTTAAATGCAGTGCATGTGGGAACTATGGATGGATCATTTTTCATTATTGACCGAATGTTTGTAGTAGCCTACACACTGAATTTTAGTATGTAACCATAAAAGTATTTAGGTGTTATCCCAGAACATTCTCATTCCCAACACATAACATACCAATGACACAAGCTCCAGCCATCTATTCCAGCCCTAAATGTTTAGATTCATTCCAAACGGACCTCATACCTCCAAACGCGAAGCATACAGACAATTTGTAGATTTGGTATGTTATGTCTTGGAATGAGAATATGTCAGTTATACATCTTTATTTCTTCATTTAAAGTTTAATAGTTATTGCCATGGATGTAAATGGTAAAATAAAGGAATACTGCTGTCTGGGTGTAGTCATAATGAATGTGAACTTTATTCTACTAAAAACTCAGATATGAAGTCTGAGTCTCACCTTCAGGTTTCCTGTGAACACATCGTCTCACCAGCAGAACCAGTAACACCAGTAGAACCACAACACAGACTGATCCAACACATGACAACACAGAGAGAACAGAAGGAGAGAGTGATGGAGGAAGAATGATGGAGATGGAACCAGGGTTAGAGGTGGATGTAGGTGGAGGTGTGGATGTAGGTGGAGGTGTGGTGGTGTGTTTGTCTAAAATAAAGCAAACACAGTCATTAAGTTGTCGTCACATTGTGAATGTTGAAAGCTGCAGAAACACAGACAGGTGAGTGTGTCACCTGTGACAGTGATCCAGCTGGATGGAGACTCTCCATGACCGCTGATGTCACACTTGTAGAGGCCTTCATCAGACCTGGAAACATGCTGGATGGTCATGTGACCTGTAGGCTGCTTCCTGATGAGGGAGCCATCTTTATAGAAAGCAGCTGGGAGGTTGGAGGGAGTGGTCTTTGTTTTACAGAGCAGAGTGACGTCATCTCCCTCCATCACAGGGAGGACAGGACTCTGCAGGATCACTGATCCACCTCAACACAGAAACAAACTACAGCATTTCATCCATTTACACACAGCTTCATCAACACTAACTCCACACACTCAGCTTACCAGTGACTGTCAGGTTAACCATGTTACTGATGGGACCCTCTCTGGACTCACACCAGTAAACTCCACTGTCCAATTGGAAAACAGTGATGTTACAGGAAGAACCAGCACTTTCTCCCCACCCATCTCCACACTGAGTGATGTTTGGTTTGCTTGTGTTTCTCCTCAGAGTCCATCCAGCAGAGCTGTCGTCCTCCTCACAGCTCAGAGACACAAAGTCTCTTCTAAAGAACTGAGAGCTGCTGGGACTCACAGTCAGACGAGCTGTGAGGGTTAAAATCTGTTTATTTTTTACATTGTGAAACATGAACCCAATCAGGTCACATCAGTGAGCATTTCTCAGGTTTAAACTGTGACAGAAGAAGGTTACTGACCTTGGTTTGTTGTGCAGCTCAGCAGTGAGATCAGAACTAAAGAGAAATGACACTCAGGTTGATTTGAGGTGAACATAAAGAACAACTTCACACAAACAGCTGACAAACACACAAACTCGTCTCTCGCTCATTTTATATTTATGTTTCTAAATCTGTCGACATTTAGAAAACAAAAAGCTGAAAAAGGTGGTAAAGAGACTACCAGCCATTTCATATCCTGCCTGCTTAGTATCACCATTTAACATCATGTGTCTTATGTCAAAAAAACATTTTACACCACATTCTCTGGATCTTTATTTTTCCTTTATGATTGTTACTGAAGTATAGTACTGACAGAACTGTTCATTCTCATCTCCTCCAATTTGATTTTTTTAAATCTAAAAAGCAGATGTTAAAGCACTCATTATGTTTATATATACTGACTACACTGTGAGTCTATGCAAACTGTCCACTACTCTTAAGTAACACAGTAAAGTCATGTGTCCACTGTGCAGCTGTGTTGATATAATGAGTGAATGATTTGAGCTTTTCACTGCCTGCTGTGTTTCCTCGACTCCTGAGCAAAGATAAAGAGTCAGTTCAGACCTGCAGTTGGTCCTCGTGGTGTTTTGAACTTGAATTCAGCCTGATTTGTTTTTCATGTCTTCTCCTCCATCATCAGTTATCAGGAGAGCAGACAGTCAAAGTACAAGAATTCAAACAAACACAGAGATTCTACTTACAGAGCAGACACAGCACAGATGTTTCCTTCATCGTCCTTCTCACTCATTTGAGCTTTTTTTCATTTCTCTCACTGACACCAAGTAAAGCCCGCCCTCTTCCTCTGAGCACCAGCTTTCTATTGGTTCACAGGCAGTGGTGGGTAATTCACTTGTTCAATTGTTCAATCAAACCAGGGACGTTGCTGTTATGGAGCTGAACTGGAACCATTCAGAAACTGAGGCCCGCTGAACACATTTTAATTACAGCTACGCAGAGACACATGCACAGGTCTGAACCCCAAGAGTCTTCAGGGGTTTCTGCTGGAAAATGACGTGCCCAAAATGAATTTCTCTGCGATTACAAACTCTGTGTAAACAAGCTTCTTATCGAAATAAAGCAAACACTTGTGAGATTTCATCAGAGGTATAAATATTACAGCAGACGTTACTATATCAAAGTTGCTGAGGCTGGAACACCATTTTTGAATTTTATTTCATATGAACACAAACTCCAGAAAACCAGTAAATCAGCAGTAATCAATGTGCAAAGACTGATGCTGCTGAAGCGAAACACAGAAGTGTTACAGCAGTTTAAACTCATTTTGGCAACATCTGTGAGTTGAATTGTTTTTAGGTATTGAACAGCAGAAATGATTTTACTTTATTTAAATGCCTTAAAATATTTGGTTTTTGGATGTTTAAAAAAAATTCCCACACACTTGTGTACATTGGACCTTTTGTACCTTGTGCCGTAGTCACTTTAAAAAGCCTTTTCTTTTTAACTCTATAACTTCGGCTGCTCTTGGTCGATTTCCATGATTGACACCTTGTTTGAGCCAATAGAATCACAGTAACATGACTGTGTTTATTTGAATTCCACCAGTCAGAAGTTGCAAGGCGAGAAATCCACGTGACGCTAAATTTACTGCACATTTTCTCATCCAATCATGTCTGTAGCCAGGCTGAAAATGGTGGTTGTTGACAAAAATGGCGCTGAAGATTAGTTTCCACTGCCGTATTCAGGACAACAAGCGATATGAGCTCTTGGCGAGAGAAACAGAGCACGTAATTCTGTTTCCATGGTATTGTTTATCAAACATGAAAAATATTTGTGGTATCAATTTCTGGCTGGTTCATTGAACCAGAGCGTGATGAAATTCTCAGTTTTGGAATCTGTGAGATGTCAGTTTTTAGAAAATGTGCAGTTTGCTTGTTTACATCAAGTCGAGTAAATTTGTGGCTTCATTGCTTCTGTTCAGGCATATTTTGCAAATGACGCAACTTCTCTTTCAGTTGTTTGTTTTCTCTGCATCTTGTGGTCGTAGAAATGGTTTATATGGACTTTTAGCTGTGATTCAGAGGTTTTCTATCACACATGCTGGTGTTTACATAAAAGCCTTTTCATGTAAATGGCCGCGCTCAAACCAGCGTTCCTTCATGTCCAGGATGTCTACATCCTCATCTTTGAAAGAGTGTCCACTGGCTTGTAGGTGTGAATAGACTCTGGAGTCCTGGCCTGTGTTGTGCCATCAACACAGAAGACCTTGGGCCTAAGGCTACATCTTTCACAGTCTTGCAATGATGTGATTGCAGCCATTCCCCAACTCTCTGTGAATGGTACTCATAGCCATTGATTATTGGTTGTTGATCAATGTCATGACAATTTGCATATTAATGGTCATGATACTGCCCTACTGCCAATTCTGAGTCATTTAGTGAGTGTCAGTCATTGTGCAAATGTCCTTTTCATAAGGTAGGGAAACCTGCAGTCAGCTGAGACTGAAGAAGTCATTTGTGTGAGTGACGAAACGTTTCTCCCACTGAAAACACTGCGAACAGAATCAGTTCCTTACCTGGATGATTGAGCATGAACACATTACCAGTAGATTGCAGCAAAAAATGCGTCTATTCCAAGCTACACTGAGTGTTTGACAGGAGGAACTCTGAGCTTGTTCAGGAGATGTGATCAAGTAGGAAGTCCACTCTGAGTCACATGTTCATCAGTTTGTAGTTTAACACACTAAAATGCTTCAGTTGAGTATTTTGCATTAAACTACTGAGTGAGATACTAGAAATGCCCTCCTTGGGGAGAAACAGTAATGTTTTGTAAAAATAAATAAATAAATTCTGTCTTCTGACTGAACCATATGTACTCTCTATACCAACATATTTTCACATAGTAAAGCTGTAAAATGTCAGATATCAGTTTCAAACACACACATTGTGCACTGTAGCTTTTCAGTGTTGTTTGAAACCACTGAGTGACACTTCTGCTGTCTTTAGTCTGTCACTTTTCTGCACTGAAGAGAGGTGTGTCGGTTAGCCACAACCAAACTCAAACAAGTCAAATTTTCCATCTGACACCTCAGTGAAACCCACACAACCACACGTGGAAAACAAGTGAGAACAAACATTTATTAATCTTGCAGAGGAACTAAATTGCTACTTTGCTATACTCTGGTCTTGTTGCCAAACAGGAATACAATATAAATAACAGTGAGCTTACTGAGGACATAAAAAATAAACATTGTTTTTATCGCACTGCTGATTGTACAGTAAAAATACACTTTGAAAACTCAAGTTAAAAAATAAAAGATGATGCAAAATACATACAAATCTTTTTAACATGTGCATATTGTCTGGTCTGTGGTGCTGGGGGGACCAGTTAGAGACCAGTAGCTGGATGTCAGTGGTTGTCAGTCGTACTTTAGTGAGGAGTAGAAGATGTCTGGCTCTGGTTTAAAGTCTGAACACAAACACACACAATTCAAACAACAGGAAAACAACAGAAAATGCTGAAAGGAATAATAAGCTAACAATCAATAACTGAATCTAAGAACTAAAGACTCAAAATACTAAGGAAATACACGAAGATATAAATGTAAACAAAGATCCAAATAGAGACGACTTAATAATAATCAAAAATTCACAAGTTCATAAAGTCAAAACCATGGTACACTCAGGTTTTTGGAAAACTTGTGATCCAGTCTGGGGTCCCATGGTTCAACCAACCCCACTACCCATGATGCGATTTATGTACATGTTTGAGGCCATGGCAGTGGCACGCAATTGGCTTGAAGCACAATGGGTGGTGCGGCTACTTCCCTTGCTGTCTGTGGAAGCCCAAACAAAGTGTCTATTGGGGTTTCTGGAAAGCAGCATTCAGCCTACATTCAGCATCTGACACCACTTTTGCAGCTCTTGTCTGAAAGCAGGGAACTGCTGGTCCTGGAGCAGGTAGTAGAGTGGCTACTAATTAGAATGATGGAGTAGATGCACTTGCACTGGCCAGTGAGCCTGAATACAGCCAAGACCCTCATAAAAGACCATCTGTTGGGTTGTCGAAAAGGACTGGGCATGTTCACGGGTGGGGAGCCTTTTGCCCCTCCACTGGTATATCCATTTCAGTTCAATCCAGAATCTAATTTGAAATCCTGTTCCTCAAGGTCTTGAATAATCAGGCACCATCTTATCTTAATGACCTTGTAGTATCATATCACCCCATTAGAGCACTTCACTCTCACACCACAGGCCTACTTGTTGTCCCTAGAGTATTTAAAAGTAGAATGGGAGGCAGAGCCTTCAGTTTTCAGGCCCCTCTTTTATGGAACCAGTTTTCAGTTTTGATTCAGGAGACATCGCTGTCTCTATCTCTATCTAAATAGGCTTTATTTGGGGTAAAGAATATATGGATAATTCTGTGGGGAGAAGAATACACTTGAGAAGAGTTTTTTCTGGACAATACCACCCTATTCCAGCTGACCTAAAGATGTATTTTCATGGTTGTCGTGCTGGTACAAAAGTGAAGGTTCGGCAGTGGAGAATAAGCCCTTTCTGCTGTGATTGAACCCATATCCCAACTCTCTATGAATGGTAGTCATGGCCATTGATCAATTGTCATGACAATTTGCATATTAATGATCATGAAACTGACCTCATGGCCCATTTTTAGACTGTGGTGCTAGTTTCAGTAATTATGCAACATACTCTTTATAAAGTTGGAGAAACCTGCAGTCATCTTAGACTGAAGAAGTCACTTGGATAAGTGATGAAATGTTTCCACCACTGAAAACGCTACGTCCAGATGAACAGTATCAACTGTTTTCAGGCTTTCTGCCAACAGTCATCATAGGAAATGTCAACGCTCTCCCCAACAAAAGTGATGAGCTGGAGATATTAGTGACGACTCTATAGCAGTCTCATGTTTTTTACTGAAACATGGTTGGATCAAAACATCTTAGACTCCAATGTAGATGTACCTGGTTTCACTCTCATACAGTCTGACAGAGATGCAAAAGCTGGTGGCAAGAAAAAAAGTGGGGGTCTGACTTTATATGTGAACCAAAGATGGTTTAATCCTGCAACTATAACTATTAAGGAGAAGATGTATGGTCCTGACATTGAATTATCAGCAGCTAGTATGCAACCACATTTTATACCAAGAGAATTCAGTTATGTCATATTTATGTACATTTCCTCCAAGGGAACAGCTGAAGTTCCACATGAAGTCCTCAATTAAACTGCTGCTAGCATATAGATTAAACATCCAGAGGCCCGCTTCATAATATAAAGAGACTTCAGTCAGGGTTACCTTAAACAGGTGTAACATGAACAGAAGAAGAAATTGAAAATGGTAAATGGACTGGTTCTCATACGGCACTTTTCTACTCTATCTGAGCACTCATAAGGCTTTACACAACTGGCCTACAAGAAGTACAACTCCTTCAGTTTCATATGCAAAAAGAATTATTGTGCTAGCTTATGTGGTTCCAGTTCTACAGGGATTTAAAAGTAGTTAAACAAAACACTTTAATCATTGCAGATACAATAGTAATGGTAATAGTAATGTAATAATATTACACAGCGTCTATGGAAAAATGTTTTTAATTCTTGTTTATGAAGCAGTTAAGTCTTAACTTTTACAAACAGCAGTTTAGTAACTTTACTAACAGCAGTTAGCTTTTCACAGTTTTTTTCCCCACTTCTTAACACCTCTGCAGAGAAACGCTAACGGATGACAAAGACCTGCGTGATGTTTGTGTGAAAACTGAAGGTGAACAACCACAAAGCTGCCATCTTCTTTCAGTACAAGGTAACACATTTCACCACAGGGGACTAAGCAAACATTTTCTCACAACAATAAGACTATTCTTAGCCAAACCAAAAAACATGGCTTCTAACTGTAGTTAAGTAGAATCAACATGGTGGCTTATCCAGCAATGACAAGCCGCATCTTGTCTAATCATTCTGTTCCTGCTCATAGGACACATGTATAGTTGTCAATGGGTGCTACCTGTTACATGTAGCAGTGATACATTCTAATAACTTGATTTAGAATAAATAAAAACTTGAGTCCAGCCACATACTGTAAGGTGCACATAAGTAGCTGGTGAATGTAAAATGGAATCCTTTACGTGTCAGGCCATGTTTTAGGTCTTTCAAGTGTCAGGAATATTTATTTTTCACTATTTTCTGGCACCAAATCTTTTAATTCTTCTGAAGTACAATTTAAAAGGTTTGTTAACTAAAGCTATTTCATTGTGTTTCAGTTCTAATTCAACAGAATCACTTTTAACTGAGTTTTCTAACTTTTTGAATCCTAATATTAAAATGGATGAAGTTATTATAATTGGAGGTTTTAATTTGTTCGCTGATGAATCCCATCAGCTGCTAAACCATGGACCTTCTTAATATCATCATATTTAAGCAACACATTTCCAGTGGGGAAACACTGGGCCTTGAGGTAACTTAATTTTTGTCAAAAGTTATGCCAACTATTTGTCCTACAGTAATTATTATATTTTTTTCATTAACGTCTGGATCTGTTCTTCTTTTAAACATACCAAACCTAGACGCTGCTGTTCAAGGAAGATTTGACTGGACCATGTTCTGTATCTCCATTGCTAAGTTGGCTGTTCCCTTGGAGGCTTTGAGACCTTGGAATAACTCAAGACACAGTGGAAAGATAATTTCTCTGGGAGAGATTATGTCTCTCAGCTGGCTTGGCAAGTCATTGGAATTCCCTTACAAGAGTTAAATAAGATATCTCAGGAGAGAGAGGTCTGGGCATCTTTGCAGCCCAAACTAAGATGAACAGGAGAAAATCAATGGATGCAAATAAATGGTTGCATTTACGATTTGTCTTGTGTACACACAATTGTAATTGTTCATTTTGTTTACGGAATTTTTATTACCTTCTTAAACAACCAATAAAACTCACAATATTCCAATCAGCCTCATGCTAATTGGAAAATATTAGCATGCTGCTAACATGGTGAACATACGAGACCTATCAAACATTTGAAAATTAAAAGTTACTGTTTAGCCTTAAGCAAAGTCAAACCATGAACCATGATGGAAACAAAGAAGAGCAGCTGTACCTCTCATCCTTGATCGCTTTTTCTTGTCTTTGATGATAATTTCACCATAACTGACATCTCCTGTTTTCACTGCTGAGTAGACTGCAGCTGGATCACTCTCTGTACAGTCAAACACACACACAAGGACATCACTGTGAGTGAGCAGAGCTGCCCGATTAGAAACTGCTGCTCCTCCATAAATTCAAACACAAAAAACATTCAGATCTGGAGCCTATTTTTAAAATCTATTATTCATAGTATAGGACATGAATGAAAAAGAAGAATCTGGAAGTGCAGAGGATTAGATTGGAGGAAGGGTAGGCAGCTATGAAGATGACAAAGAATGGAAAGGGATTTCACACAGATGACATGAATACGGTGATATAGAGATGTCTAGGAGAGATGGGATGGGACTTTTTATCCAGATCCAGATTGTTGAATACAATCTTGGGGTGAGAGGATGCCTGAGGAATGAAGAAGTATAGTAGTACTGATTTTCAAGAACAAGGCTGATGTACAGAGCTGCAGTAACTACAGAGGGATAAAATTGATAAGCCACACCATGAAGCAATATGAAAGTGTTGTTGAAGCTAGGTTAAGTAAAGAGGCAAGGCTGGGAGAATTTGGACATGTGCAGAGGAGGAGTAGTGGTTATGTTGGACAAAGGATGTTGAAGATGGAGCTGCAAGGCAGAAGGAAAGAAGAAAGAAGACAGAAAAGGTTAACAGATGCATTGCAAAGTGTTGGTGTGACAGAGGAGGATAGGGATATGGTGAGATGAAGTCAGATAATCCACTGTGGTGACTGCTGTACGAGATCATTTTAAACAAATCATCTTTCTATTTCATTGCTGTTGCACGATGGGGTCAAAATGATCACCCTTTGGCAGTTATATTGTTAAATGGACTACCTCTTGAGCTACAGCCACCTTTAAATACCTTGACACATGCTCAGTCACCCAAATAAGGAAATCTCAAAAAGATTTCAAGGTTTGCCTGCTAAAATTGCATAAAGGCTTAAGGTTTGCATTATTAGGGGCGTGGCCTTTTTGAGTTTCAAGTGGAACCAGCCAGCTGCTAGCTGTCTGTTAGTCTTTCCTTAGCTCGTGGTCCCTAAACTGGACCCCTGGAACTGTGTTTGTACTGTTGGAGGTTTTAGGAGCAATTTAATGTAATTATCTGGACAGTAATATGGCTGCTTTGGGGTTATCCAAGAAGACTGGGCTCCAGTATTGGTGAGTTAGCATCTAGCATTTTACTTAAATGCACTAATTAGCAGCTGTTTGTGTCTCTGTGGTGCTCCCATACAATCCATAGAAGCAGATTTAAAACCAAGCTAACTAACATTAACTGATAAGTTTGCAGGAGTCTGAAATGGTCATAAATGTAAACATTCATTAGTGGAACAACATGATTGGCTCATTTGGTTCCCCAAATAACTGTTGATTGGTTCGTTTAGAGCAGGGAAATATTTAATAATTTATTTAAGATTTTTTTTGTAATACTTGCTTTCTCGGGATATCAGTACCTCCTTAGTGCAGTGGTTAACACAGTGACAGAGTAAGTGAAAGAGCATTGGTTTGATTGAGGCAGTGTGTTCCCCATTAAACAGTGGAGATACGTGCTGTGGCACCCACTTGTGACAAAGAAATGGCTAAAATAGCTAAAATTTATTTTCCCATTATCTCCTTATGTTTTCACAAATCTCCTGAAATTATAGAAAATTTCAAATTACATATACTTGAAAAAACTAAACCTCACACAGTAGCCTTGCTCCCCAAACCAAAAACTCCTATAAAAACAAAACAAAAAACACAACACCAATATTACCTCTGCTTTGTTTGATTGGCTGCTGCGGACAGTGTGACATTTGGATGTCACTGTATGTGATGTCATCTCTGACTTCATTTTCTAAAGCATTTTCTTTTTCTGGTGAAACGATTAAAGAATTATGCATAATATAATTTATTGCACAATATTTAAAAGTTAAAAAAAATCTAAGGAGACTGTTTAGAAAAGCATTGCTATTTCATGAGGTGTAACAATAATCATTGTGTAGCTTATTCAGCAAAACAAAACCATCAGTGTAAGATCAAGAAGTCCCTACAGTATATTGTTGTGCTGTCTGTGTGTAATCATAATGAATGTGAACTTTATTCTACTAAACAAACTCAGACATGAAAGATCAGGAAGTCTGAGTCTCACCTTCAGGTTTCCTGTGAACACATCGTCTCACCAGCAGAACCAGTAACACCAGTAGAACCACAACGCAGACTGATCCAACACATGACAACACAGAGAGAACAGGTGGAGGTGTGGATGTATGTGGAGGTGTGGATGTAGGTGGAGGTGTGGTGGTGTGTTTGTCTAAAATAAAGCAAACACAGTCATTAAGTTGTCGTCACATTGTGAATGTTGAAAGCTGCAGAAACACAGACAGGTGAGTGTGTCACCTGTGACAGTGATCCAGCTGGATGGAGACTCTCCATGACCGCTGATGTCACACTTGTAGAGGCCTTCATCAGACCTGGAAACATGCTGGATGGTCATGTGACCTGTAGGCTGCTTCCTGATGAGGGAGCCATCTTTATAGAAAGCAGCTGGGAGGTTGGAGGGAGTGGTCTTTGTTTTACAGAGCAGAGTGACGTCATCTCCCTCCATCACAGGGAGGACAGGACTCTGCAGGATCACTGATCCACCTCAACACAGAGACAAACTACAGCATTTCATCCATTTACACACAGCTTCATCAACACTAACTCCACACACTCAGCTTACCAGCGACTGTCAGGTTAACCATGTTACTGATGGGACCCTCTCTGGACTCACACCAGTAAACTCCACTGTATGATTGGTAAACAGTGATGTTACAGGAGGAACCATTTACTTCTCCCCACCCATCTCCACACTGAGTCCTCTGTCCTGTGCTTGTGTTTCTCCTCAGAGTCCATCCAGCAGAGCTGTCTTCCTCCTCACAGCTCAGAGACACAAAGTCTCTTTTAAAGAACTGAGAGCTGCTGGGACTCACAGTCAGACGAGCTGTGAGGGTTGAAATAAAAATTTTATAATCTGTTACATTGTTTCTTATGATGAAACAACAGTGAAAACAATGTTGCATTAAAATTGGTGTCATGGGGCTGGGGACCCACGGTTCCTGAGTGTTTATGGATTTATAGCTCATGGACAATGTTCTCTCTAAGCTTCGTGCGTGCGCAATCGCACACTGCGTCTCTGCACACAAAAAATCTAACCTGAATTGCAATTAAAATAAATACGTTAACACTTCATTCTGTTTTGCAGTGTGAGTCAGTAAGTGACCGGTAACTGGCTGCTCCAGCCACTGATACGATTCACATTCGTATATACGCAGCTAATCAATGTCGTTGACAGGCGATGACCGCGTCCTTATGTGCCGACACCGGTGTTTTAGCTAGCAAAGCAGCGTGGCTGATGTGGAGTGAAGGCACGTTAATGACAACGTGTACAACCATTGGAGATGTCAGCAGGACAGACGGAACAATTGACGGAAAAAGTGTGGACTTATCCTTCACATATCTGTGAAGGTTCTCAGTCATCCAGGTCATCGTAGTCTAAGGAGCTTGGAAAGAAAAGCATCTGGACTTGTTTAAGTTGCTTGAAGACGTTTCACCTCTCATCCGAGAAGCTTCTTCAGTTCTAATAGTAAAGTGTGGATGTACTAACAGCTACCTCTGTTTTTTCCACGGAGGAGTGCAGAAACAAGAGGGTCAGCGAGCACATTTTACACAGGCACGAAAGGAGCAGAGACATGGAGCGCGGTCATTGGGGACACACATCAGGTGCACGCACAGGGGATCAATTGCTGTGTGCTTATGTTCTACACTGTAAATAAATGCAATGTTTTTATCCAGAGAGTCCTGCGTTGGGGTCCAACTTCCCCAACGGTCTGCCACCATAGACCGTGGCAATTAGTCTGTATCTATTTATTTACTAAAAGTAAGTAACTAAATACTTGATTGCATTTATTCATAATAAAAACTGCTCAATGTCGCATATACACGTACACAAGTACATATGTTTGTGTGTTTTCGATTTATATATGTTGATGTGTGCGGCGTGTGTTGTGTTGTTGCACAGTTTGGGGATGAATAATCAGTCTTCATAAAAATATTGCCTGCCATCCTCCAAGGTGCACCTAGGTGACATGGCTCACTGGCCAAAGAACACATGGCTGGACAGATTCTACCACCATAACAATGGTACTGAGTTGCAGTGTCCTTGTGCCTTGAGTCATCATACACTTACAATTTCCAACTTGTTTTCTCAGCATGATGGTTAATTTTGATAGTGGGCGGCCCTAAACAATCAGTCCCTGTAGAACAGAAGGTAATATGAAGCCTTAACATAGGCATTCAGAACCTTGCTGCCACTGAGACACCTCATGGATGAGGAGTTTCATGGTCTTGTGTGAATGAACAGCAGCTGCATTAAACTGCTTGCTGCAACTGTTGCTATCATCCTTCTCTGATCAATCTTGTGGCCTAGTAATACTCAGGGATAAAAGCAAACAAAAAACTGGAAGTGACCAAGGTCTCCTTAGGGCTAAATGAGAGTAGTCTTCAGCAAACCTGTCCCGCTGGGCTCGTTGTAGGACCTCTATTGCCCAATAGTCTTTAGGGCAATAGAGGGGAGAGAGTTTGACTTGGCATGGATTTCCTCTTCTTTAGAGCCACTCATAATCATTCAGTTAGATATGAGACGTCTACTTGTCCACTGGACTTCTCCAGTCTGGTGTTAAACTTCCAGGATTCTGGGAGTTTATGTTCAGATGCATAACCACACCTGCATGGACATGCATAAATATACACCACACACCTCTCAGATGCATCTGTTTATTCTTGTGTGCTGCCTTTGGTAAACCCACTACAGGAGTGTACAGTCATGGCCAAAAGTTTTGAGAATGACACAAATATTAGTTTTCACAAAGCTTCAGGTTTTTTTTAGATCGATGTGTCAGTTGTTTCTGTGATGTACTGAAATATAATTATAAGCACTTCATAAGTTTTAAATGCTTTTATTGAGAATTACATCACGTTTATGCAAAGAATCAATATTTGCAGTGTTGGCCCTCTGCAGTTGGACTTGGCATGTTGTCAATCAACTTCTGGGCCAAATCCTAACTGATAGCAACCCATTCTTTCATAATCAATTCTTGGAGTTTGTCAGAATTATTGGGTTTTTGTTTGTCCACCTGCCTCTTGAGGATTGACCACAAGTTCTCAATTGGACTGAGGTCTGGGGAGTTCCCAGGCCATGGACCCAAAATTATTTGTTTCCCGAGCTACTTAGGTATTACTTAGGCCTTATGGCACGGTGCTCCATGCTGGTGGAAAAGGCACTGTTCTTCGTCAAACTGTTCTTGGACGGTTGGAAGAAGTTGCTTTCAGATGATGTTTTGGTACCATTCTTTATTCATGTCTGTTGTTTGGCAAAATTGTAAGTAAAAAGTAAAATTTTATTTATATAGCACATTTCTAGATAAAAGATCACAAAGTGCTTTACAAGGTATAAAACAAAAACAGACAAAATTTAACAAAATGCAATTCTAAAAAGATGTGTTTTTTAGTTGTTTTTTAAAAGTGACCACTGAGTCTGCAGATCTTAAGTTCTGAGGAAGAGAGTTCCACAGTCTGGCGGCCACAGTGGCAAAAGCTCTATCTCCCTTGGTTTTCAGCCTTGTATGCTGAATAACAAGTAGGCCCTGATCACAAGACCTCAGGGGGAAAAAAAGTTCAATGATGTAGGCTGATGCTTGTCCTTGAAGAGCTTTAAATGTCAGAACCAGTATCTTAAAATGGACTCTGAATTCATCAGGGAGCCAGTGCAGCTGTATAAGCAACGGTGTTACATGAGAGTACTTAGATGTTTTTGTCAGAAGCCTTGCTGCAGCATTTTGGACAATCTGCAGACACTCCAGGGAGTTTTTGTTTAGACATGTAAACGGTGAATTACAGTAGTCCAATCGTGATGAAATGAATGTGTGAATAACAATCTCCAGTTCAGTATGAGATACTATAGGGCTCAATTTAGAAATGTTTCTTAAATGATAGAAGCAGGACCGAACCTGTCATGGTTCTGGGTCAGTGTTGATCCAGCATTTTGAGTTTCTTATAGTTTGGTTTAATTTTGCATTATGGATTGTTTTCTTATTCTCTTGTAGTGCTTGTGGTGATGGTGATGATGATGATTATTAGAGTTTCATGTTTCTGTTTATTCCTGTTTTAGGAATTGTGGTCATGTATTGTTTGAGTTCCATGTGTTATATTCTGCCTCTCAGTCTGCGTCCTTGTTTAGTGGTTTATGGTTTCCTGTTTTGTTTTGAAGGAGTGTGCCTCATGTTAGTGTGTGCAGCTTTGTTCCCCCTGTCTCGTTAGCCCTGATCTCTCCCAGCTGTGTCTCCCTCCTGTTGTCCATTCCCTGATTACTTCTCTGTGTATATTAGCCCTGTGTTTGCCCTTGCTCAGTGTCGCGTCGTACCATCGGATTATGCCAGTGTGTTTCAGTTCTCTGTTACCAGTGTTCTTTGCTTAGTTCATGTTTTGTTTTCTCCAGCAATAAAGCTGAGGTTTTGAGTTACAATCCTGTGTTCGAGTCCTGCATTTGGATCCTCATCTCCGCCTGCCCACACACTGAGCCTTGACAGAACCAGAGATTTGACTTGAACATCCAGTAAGAGCAGAATCAAAGGTTACCCCGAGGTTCCTGATAGACGATTTCACAAATGTTGAAAGAGGACCAAGAGCATTCATTATGTTAGGTACATGTCTGTCTGGAGCACATACAAGAACTTCAGTCTTTTCTTCATTAAGTTGGAGGAAATTGTCAGCCATCCAACCTTTGATGGATTCTAAGCACTCATTTAGAATATGCAGCCTAGAAACATCTTCAGGTTTAAAAGACATATATAGCTGGATGTCGTCTGCGTAGCAGTGGTAGCGAATGTCCTCAAAGGGGCTCAAAATATGCTGGAGAGGAAGTAGATATGTTAAAAACAATAAGAGCCCCAGCACAGAACCTTGCGGCACACCATAGGACAGGGATGTGGAAGATGACCGGTACTTAGAAACCGCCACAGAAAAGTATAATTCATAGAGATACGAGGAGAACCACTCTAAGGCAAACCCAGATACACCAACCCAGTATTTCAGCCTTTCAAGCAAAATGTAATGGTCAACAGTGTCAAAGGCTGATGTGAGGTCCAACATTAGCTGTACAGAAGATTTTCCTGCATCAGAATGTCACTGGAAACTCTAAGAAGGGCTGTCTCAGCAGAATGAGCTCCACGAAAGCCAGACTGAAATTTGTCAAATACGTTATGTTTGTCTAAAACTGCTTAGCCACAACCTTCTCTAAAATCTTAGCAATAAATTGTATTTTTGAGATTGGTCTGTAATTGCTTGTGAGAGATGGGTGCAGTGTGGGGGTTTTTTAACAGGGGGTGTATAGCAGCAGTTTTAAAATAAGCAGGGACTTTACCAGACCCCAGTGACGTGTTAACTATGGTGAGCACACAGGGACCAATAGAATGGAAGACATTTTTGAATAACGATGAGGGTAAAATGTCCAGTAAACAGGAGAATGCTTTCGTTGCATTAACTATTTTTACCAGCTCTGATAGTGAGATGGGTAAAAAGCTTTCTAAAATGACAGGCGGAGCTAGCGTAGGAACTGACAATGCAGATGCTGATGGGGACAATTTTTTCCTTACATTACTAATTTTTTCTAGAAAGAAAGAAAGAAAGAAATGTTTCACAGTCTTCATTAGAAGAAATAATGGCAGCAGGTGGAGCAGGAGTAATAATATCAGTAATAGTGTCAAATAATACCTTAGTATTACCTCTACTCTTTGCAACCAGATGAGAAAAATAAGCAGCCCTCGTATCTCTAATTGCATTGTTAACAGAGGCTAAAAGAACCTTTAAGTAAAGGAGATGAACATTTAAATGAGTTTTCCTCCACAAGCGCTCAGCTTTACGACGTTTTATGGAGCGGATATTGTCATTTAGCCAGGGTAAGGACTTGGAAACAGAAACTGGTCTCATTTTGACCGGACAGATTTCATCTACGATCGAAAAACAATGGTTATTAAATAGATCTGTTAAGAAATAAACGCCGTTTAGGAGGCAGTCCTGGTGTTTGCTGGCCTTTCTTGGATGCTCTGAAGCCTTCTTCACAATAATTGAATCTCTTTCTTTGAAGTTCTTGATGATCTGATAAATGGTTGATTTAGGTGAAGTCTTAGAAGCCACAACATCCTTGCCTGTAAAGCCATTTTTATGCAACGCACTGATGGCTGCATGTGTTTTCCAGGTAACCATGTTTAATAGGAAGAACAACGATTTCAAGCATCACCCTCCTTTTAATGCATCCAGTCTGCTATTCTAAGTCAGTCAGCATAACATAATGATCTCCAGCCTTGTGCTCGTCAACATTCTTTCCTGAGTTGATGAGAACATTATTGAAATGATCTCAGCAGGTCATTTTATGGCATGAAATGCTGAATGGTGAAATGCAGTGGAAATTGGATTTTTGAGATTAAGTTCATTTTCATGACAAAAAAGGATTTTGCAATTCATCTGGTTACTCTCCATAACATTCTAGAGTATATGGAAATTGCTATCATAAAAACTGAAGCAGCAAACTTTGTGAAAACCAGTATTTTTGTCATTCTCAAAACTTTTGGCCATGACTGTACATTGTCTTGAGCATTTCTGATCAAGTGTACCACAGTCGTTTCTACAAATAACTTGACAGAGGATTCACTAGCAGTTCAGTTGCCACGTCAGCAACATTCCCACATTCGGCCATGCCATTAGGTACGTAAGCACCAAGAGTGTAGTGTAGACCAAGAGTTTTGGTCTACACTGTCAGTCCTGATGCCATGTCTGGAGACATTTCTGGATCTTTCTGGGTCTGCTAAATCACCTTCAAATTCAAAGATGTGTCCTTGATTATTCAATCACTGGGGGGAGCAGGAGAATTCTAATCTAGGTGCCAGGTCATCATACAACAGCTGTAGGGAAAAATAGTACATCTCTGCTGCCCTCTGCAACCCATTGTGGGAATTCTTCAATACTGCAGCAGGAAACTCCTTATTTGTTGATAAGGGATGCTGTTCATAAGGCCGATGGGTGACAGAATTATCATCTAACTAGGGTGGTGGATTTCCTTCGCTTTGAGTAGCACATTTGCAGAGAAGTTTAACTGGTTATGCATGATTGCTTTTAGCGAGAGCAACTTCTACAGTTTTGGCACAGACTTGTTCTGAACTGCTGGTGAATCCTCTGTCAAGAAATTATAGAAACCACTGTGGTGTATTTGATCAGAAATGCTCAAGACAATGTACATTTCTGTAGTGGGTTTACCAAAGACAGCACACAAGAATATATAGATGCATGATGAGTGGTATCTGGAGTATATTTATGGATGTCTGTGGATGTGTGGTTATGCATCTGAACATAAACTCCCAAAATCCTGGACGTTTATCACTAGACACAGTTTATATCTATCAAACCGTTTCCGACTTGAGTTGTTGGTTCTGCTCTCCCAGCCACCGGGCGCCCATGTCGGCAACATTCCCACACTCACACTGTGTTTGGCTAAATGAGTGGTGCCATTAGGCATGCAGTGGTCTACACTGTCAGTGCTTCATAAAAGTTAGATTCTTTTTTAAAGTTTCATATGTGAGCTCCATTGTGAAACATGAACCCAATCAGGTCATATCAGTGAGCATTTGTCAGGTTTAAACTGTGACAGAAGAAGGTTACTGACCTTGGTTTGTTGTGCAGCTCAGCAGTGAGATCAGAACTAAAGAGAAATGACACTCGGGTTGATTTGAGGTGAACATAAAGAACAACTCCACACAAACAGCTGACAAACACACAAACTCATCTCTCTGATATATCTGCAGATTTATGTTTTTTTGTTGAAAAAAAACAAACAGCTGGTAGAAGAGTAAAAGTAAGTCTTTAAATAAGTTTGTATCCATTTATTCACTGCCTGCTGTGTTTCCTCGACTCCTGAGCAAAGATAAAGAGTCAGTTCAGACCTGCAGTTGGTCCTCGTGGTGTTTTGAACTTGAATTCAGCCTGATTTGTTTTTCATGTCTTCTCCTCCATCATCAGTTATCAGGAGAGCAGACAGTCAAAGTACAAGAATTCAAACAAACACAGAGATTCTACTTACAGAGCAGACACAGCACAGATGTTTCCTTCATCGTCCTTCTCACTCATTTGAGCTTTTTTTATTTCTCTCACTGACACCAAGTAAAGCCCGCCCTCTTCCCCTGAGCACCAGCTTTTCTATTGGTTCAAACACAGAGGTAGAACGCAAACATTTTCCTTTGTGTAAAAAACCCTGAAATTAAAAGATAGTGGCTTAAAGCTCCTTTGCAAACAAAGACCAGGAAAACATAAGTGTATACAGAAAATCCACTGTTGTCTATAAGGTATAACATATATACTAATGTTTGCACACAATCTGATTATATTTAATATCAGTGATGCTCTCTATCATTCATTATTTCACATAAATGAAAATAAAGAATTTCAAAAAGGAAAGAGAATGAAGTCATTTCAGCTCTCAGTGATCTGTAGTTTGGTTGATGAACAAATCCATGTCCATGTAGTGGATGTCCCCCTCAGTGAGAGAGGCAGATATGAGCTGAAACACAGGAATCAAACCAGGGACGCTGCTGTTATGGAGCTGAACTGGAACCATTCAGACACTGAGGCCCTCTGAACACATTATAATTACAGCTGTGCAGAGACACACTGATGACTGACTGGAACACTATGGTTCACATTTTACATTAACACCATCCTCACACATGGTTTATATATGACCACTAGAGGGAGATGCTGGACTTTACATACTAACATGAACACAAGCAGCTCAACAGTGATACTTTCAGTTTCTTTTGGCATGCTGAGCATGTACTGTTCATGATAAAATGGCTGTTTACTTTATTTCAAATATAGTCAGAGTAACAATGAGATCTGGGCTCTTTGATTGAGTTCAGTCTACTTTCTGATCAGGTTAGAATACTTCTACTATAAACTGTTTATTCCGTAGTACAGTGAAGATATTTCATAAATACAGTCAGCAGTAAAAAGTACTGTCTGCTTCCAGTCTGTACTTTGCTGATCCACACATGTGCTGTTAAAAAGAAAAGATTGAGAGCTGACATACAAAGTAAGAAATGAAGTTTATCTGACATGTACAGAGTCTATGGGTGGAGGATGATAAACAAAGATAATCACCATTACCTGATAAATTAGTACTCCACACTCTATGCTCATTCTCATCCCATGGGGACAGACTCAAAATGATTTGAATGTTTTTCTTGGTTACCTCTGTTCTTCCTGCCTGCTCAGCAGTTTATTTGGACTGATTCTAGATCACAAAGCATCTGGATCAGCTGGTTGAACAGATCTGAAAACTTTTTACAGCCACATAAAACAAATGAATAATGACTACAAACAGCCAATATATGCAAATCTTAAGTATTGTTAAGTAATGGACAAAGTCATGGATGAAAAAAAATAAATCATCAGAGTGTAAACAGTTCTTGAAATGTTCTAGTTAAATTAGCAGACTGAAGATCCTTTCTCATGCAAGGAAGAGTTAAAAAGTTAGCGGGATCAGGCTAATTGGTGAATTTAAATTGCTCATAGTTGTAAATGTGAGCGTGAATGGTTGTCTGTCTGTGTTGGCCCTGCATCAGGCTGGCAACCTGTCCAGTGTGCACCCTTCCCCTCACCCAATGGTAGCTGGGACAGGTCCCAGCCCCACCTCATGTGGCCACGACAAGAATAAGTAGAAGAGGATGGATGGTGTTGTGGAAAATGTAACAATAACCTGCAACACACCCAGTGAGCTTGATTTGAAGTGGGTTTAATAAACACATTGCAATGTGGAGAGAGCATCCCAGTGAAACACCAGGACCATCTCTGGATTGTGGCCACCGCCCTTACATCTTATATACAGACACACAGACAAAGAACATTCCTCAAACTCTAACATGTTGGCCCACTATGTTTTTAGCGTCTCCCATTACAATGGCCTCACTGTGTGTGTAGAGCATAAAGCCCCTCTGTAGTAAACATGCATACAACTAAGTGAGAAAGTGAAATTACTATTAATAATGTGAAATGATTAAATGTGTGTGTTGTAAAGGCTCACCTTTCAGCACATTCTTCTTCTTCTTCTTACATTTGTATTGGCGGTTGGCAAACAACTGAAAGGTGCATTACCGCCACCAACTGGTATGGAGTATGGTCTGGAACGACGCTCAAAAAAAAAATTAAAAAAAAAATCCTCTAATCCTTCCAAACAGGTTCCCCTCTTTTAAAAACTGAAATAAGGCCTGATAACTTTTACTTCCCGATTCCTTTTGCAACAAATCAACAAGATCCAGTTCGATTTTTAGGTTACTGAGATTTTGAATCAATTGTCTCCTCTCAACCTGATACCCCTGACACTGCAACATGACATGTTCTACAGTTTCCTCTACCCCACAGTAATCACATTTCCCGGTACTATGTTTCCCTATCATGAATAATGTAGTATTCAAGCCAGTATGTCCAAATCTCAGTCTGGATATGATCACCTCCTCCCTCCTAGTCCATCCTGCATTTCTCATTCCTCCCACCCTCCTTTGAATTTTATACAACCTTCGTCCCTTCCTTTCCTCCTTCCACTGCTTTTGGCATCTTGCTCTCATATCTTGCCTTACCATACTCCTTATCTCTGCTTGGCCAAAACTAACAGCCATGTCAACCACCCCATGTTTTACGGCCTCCTTTGCAACTCTATCTGCCTTTTCATTCGCCCATACTCCATAGTGCGCCGGAACCCATAAAAACACGACTGCAAGTCCCATCATGTGTATCCGGAAAAGTGTCTGCTGAATTTCCACCAAAACATCTGCTCTACTGTCTGAGTGACTATGCTGTAGACTGACCAATGATGAACTGGAATCCGAACAAATGACAGCATGTAACGGCCTCACGTCTTCCACCCACTGAACAGCTAATAATATTGCGATCATTTCCCCAGTGTATACAGAAAGCCCATCACTAATCCTTTTACCCATTTCCACCGAAAACTCTGGGACCACAACTGCAACACCGGTTTGACCGGTTGTGTTCTTTGAGGCGTCTGTATATATTTGAACATAACTATAATATTGGTCAATGTAAGCCTGTACCGCATGAGAGTTCAAAGTAAATGCCTTATCCTCATTCTTCTTGTTCAACAATGTTAAGTCTACTGTAGCATCAGGAAGTATCCATGGAGGCACTGCTGGTAACGGCACTCTGTGACTAATGTTCAACTGATCCAGATTAAATTCTGTTGCATGTCTCCCCACAATCCATCCAAAGCTCTTCGTTTCCCTCCTTTCTTTCTCCCAGCAAGGTTTAAGTACTTCATGCGTTGGGTGATCCTGCCTGTGGCTTTCAGCACATTCACTTCACCAGATGCACCTTCTTCTTCTTCTTCTTCTTCTTCTTCTTCTTCAGTCAAGTTTAACGGCAGCTTGCATCCAAAACTGTTGCATTACTGCCATCTCCTGGCTGTTAATCTTCCATCACTCCTGAATCCTCAAATCCTCTTGATGAGACCAGTATTTCTCAAAAAACGAAAAACCACCACTTTCCCTTCACCATGACTTAACTTATTAACCACTTGTTCAAACGTAAGTTCCCTTCCACCACTCATTTCACCCCACATCACCCTCCTGTGACTTGCATACTTCCTACAACTAAGGAGTACATGCTCAACTGTCTCCATATCAGTGCACACATCACACAACCCAGTCGGATGTTTACCTATCCTAAAAAGAGTACCATTTAAAAAGCAGTGGCCCGTTCGTATTCTACTGATAACAACCTCCTCTTGTCTCTTTAACCCGCTACTCCTCTCAGCTTCTATTGTTTTTTGCACCCTATATAAATGTCTCCCTTTTGTTTCATTATCCCATGCCATTTGCCAGAAGTTCTTACTTTCTGCCCAAACTACACTTTTCCCTTCAGATTTTGACAATGGTAACTTTACATCTATGTCGACTCTTTTAACAGCTGCTTTGGCCAACCTATCTGCGCTTTCGTTACCCAAAATACCCACATGAGCCGGAGTCCACATTATTACCACATGTTTACTTTGGTCAGACAGTCTATGATGAGCAAAAAGAATGTCATACAGAATTTGCTGATGGGTAGTTGTGTATCCTTGTTCAATACTTAATAATGCGGACAATGAATCACTACATATCAGGACTTTGGAGACTTTGCTGTCTTCCAGCCATTCTAGAGCCAGCAGTATGGCATACAACTCAACTGCATATACACCCAGACAAGTTGATGTTCTTCTCGCAATCTTGATATTTAACTCCGGAATTACCACTGCCACACTAGTTGCTTCAGTCTTAGGATCTTTTGACCCATCTGTATACACCTGTAAAAAGTCACTGTATTTGCTGTCCAATCTGTTATAGAATTTCTGACAAATATCCGTGGTCACTTTCCTCTTTTTAGTGTCCGTTAATGATCTGTCTACGTCAATATATTTCAATGTCCATATGGGTCGTAAAGGCCACACCACTGTCTGATTGAAGTCTTTATCATACACTTTAAAAGTCCTTGCTCTATCATCCCCAACCCACCCAAAACTATTTTTAAAAACCTTTCCCCTTTCCCAACAAGTCCCTAACACTTTCTTAACAGGATGGTTTTCGTCATGACCTTTCAAATTTATCCAATAATTAACCAACAGCTGTTGCCTTCTAATATACAGCGGCATTTCTCCAGATGCACCTTGTTTCTTTTCCTCACCTTTGATTGGGGGTGGTGCTTGGCCTTAATTGCACTCACCTGTCACTCGTTATATAAGGACTGCACTCACCTACCCCTCACTCTTTCTTCACTCCCACATGGGGCGGCAGCTGAGGTGAGTTTCTCTTTGAGTCTCCTGAGTTCATGTATTATTTTGAGTTACTTAAATCATACTTTATGTCCTTTTTAGAGAGAGCAGTCCATGTGTGTCTTTCCTTTACCCATTATCCAATAAAAGGACAAAACCTGCAAATGACTGATGACTGCTTATTCTCATTCTAATCAGATGAGCCCATGATGATGACTACTTAAACCCTGAACCTTCCTTCCTCCAAAACATGGTCCTCCGAGCCGGAGTAGTGTTATCATCATGGATTCACAGCAGCCATTGACTGAAGATTTGAGAAGTTCTGGTCGTGATAGTCGACCTCCTACCCACCTGCAGTATGACGTTCAGTACCCTGGGAGTATAAGTGCTAGATGTGATACAGGGAGTCAAGCAGAATGCCAGCATAGTGACACAGACACACATGGGCTGCAGGATCCTGACAGAGAGTCAGAAAGACAACCAGAGACATCCCCTGCTCCTTTACCCACCAGTCAAGATGAGGTGATGAGGGAACTCCTGGTGACGATGAGGGAGATTAGGCAACTCATGATTCAATTATCTCCTCCCCATTCTCGCAGTTCCTCCAGATCTTCAATTCACACTGTCTCATCTGATGAAAGCAAATCCTCTGTATGCGGTTTACAAGCCATTCCCCAAACGCATCAGCAACATGAGCAGTTCCCAGTGATTGATCCAGCAACATGTCAATCACCCTCTCAGCCCCCACAGGTTAGCCACCACTCTGGTGCAGTTCCGGCTGCTAGCCCTCCTTTCCCTAATTCAACAATATTGGATGCTGCAGTTCCGTCAAGTGGTTTGGCTAGACCAGTTTTTCCTACACCAGATGAGACTCCTTTTAATTTCCTGGCCACACCACTGCAAGGTCCGCACCAGATTTCCTGTGTTCAACCTGCTGTTCCTCTAGATGAAGACCCCACTCAACCTCTCATTTGCATATCTGACCACAAGCATCACCCTTCTCTAGAGCAGCAACCAGCTACATCCAATGCCTCACATGAGCAGAAACCTTTGGTACCTGTTACTGCTAGCTCGGGTCACTCCTCTAGCATTAGAACACATGTATATAAGCTTGAGGGTCCTTCTTTCCCAGACCTTACCAGTGAAGATGAAATCCAGTATAAGCTGTTACGAATGGCCCTTACTAACCTTCTTGACCCTCATGAGACAGAGCACTTTAAATATCATGTCCTTCTCGATCATCTGAAAGTAGACCAAGCTAAACGGTTAGCTATTTCCTTTTCCTACGCTCCTGACCCATACACTCAAGCCATCAAAGCCCTTGATGAGCGTTATGGGCAACCAAGACAGCTAGCATTGAAAGAGCTACGGAATATACTGGAGCTTCCTCCTATCAGAGCAGGTGATGGTCGGACTCTGGATAACTTTGCTCTTCGTGTGCAAGCTTTAGTTGGTTTGCTTAGCACTATGGGTGATCAAGGACAGACAGAACTAAATTGTGGCTCCCATGTCGATCGCCTACTTGAAAAGTTGCCCGCAGATCATTCCAGTCACTTCAAACGTCACATTTACAGGGAACAAGGAGATATGATGTATGACTTACCTTTGTTCTCGTCCTGGTTGCAAATGGAATGCAAGTGTCAACCAAGAAAGGACAGTCGTGTTTCATCCAACCAGCCACGACCTGCCCGTAAGTACACCTCTCCATTCACAACAATATTACATGGGACAAATCCATCCGATCCTGTACAGGCAACACAACCCATCATAATGACTAAGGCAAGATGTGCATATTGCTGCTCACCTGAACACCACATTAGCAAGTGCCCTGAGTTCATTAACAAGACAAAGGATGAGAAAATAAACTGGATAAAGAGAAACAAACGGTGTTGGCATTGTGCTAGGACTCATCAGGCTGCGAAGTGTGATCTGAGGACAGCATGTGCCTCCTGCATGGGACGACATCTACAGATCCTGTGTGAGGTGAATCAGAGACCTAGAACTGAAGTTAATCCTGTAGTGAGGACACTATACTTTGATAAACCTAGTGACTGTCCCATTGTACTATTAAAAGTTGTGAAAGTGCTCCTGCGAAATGGCAAAAGAACTCTTGAAACATATGCCGTACTTGACGATGGCTCCCAACGCACCATGCTTCTGACATCAACAGCTCAGCATCTCCACCTAACTGGGAAAGCTGAAAAATTATCACTCAGAACTGTCCATCAAGAAGTTGAAACTATTCAAGGTTCTTCTGTAAGTTTCCAGATTTCTCCCATCGCACATCCAGAGAAAACTTACACGATTAATAATGCCTTCGCTACAAGTCACTTAGCACTTTCAGACCACACCTACCCCGTATCATCTCTCCAACGAAGATACAAGCATCTTCAAGGTATCCCATTAACCTTTATTAACAAAGCAGCTCCACTACTGCTCATAGGCTCTGATCATACCCACCTTATTGCACCAGTTAGACATGGACCATTTGGATCTCCTGCAGCAGTCAAAACCCGCTTAGGATGAACACTCCAAGGTCCAATCACAGACTTCCAACCCCAGAGCAGTTCCACGCATGCCCAATGTTTGTTCACATCTTCCAGTTCAGGGGTCCGTTCTTCGTACCTCGCTAAGTAAGTTAGCTGGATTTGATTGTTGACGATTTCGCGTGATCTTGGATCGTTCGGTTCTCCGAAGCTCATCCGGGACTTGCTGCCATAGCAACAGATCCGTAAGCGTAAACCTGCTTGGGAGCAGGCTTACTTTATGTAAACAGGATTAGATCGCGGCCACTGAGGTATGTCCGCTTCATTTATACGAAGCAACAGCGATATTTCTCCACTGTTTTTCCATAAATAAATATTATCAATGTAACTAAAGATAATGCAGTATTCGATTCTTTCATTGATTCCATACAGATACATACAGGTCATTTCCTAAAAAAAGGGAAATGTACTATTAATCATGCTATGTCATGTATGTGATTATGTCAGATGTAATTCATATTTTAGAGTAGTAATAGTAAATTACTTCGTGTAATCCAGATGAGAGACCACGGCTATAAAAGCGAAGGTGGATTTGGGAAGTCTGTCGCAGCCATGTCCTGTCCGTTTGTACGCGAGCAAGGAAGGTGCAAGATTGATAAGGAGAGTTTCCAGAATTCAGCGTATATTGCGGGATAGACAGGATCCTTTAGCTCAGCGCGACGGTGTGCTCATAGAGAGATATCGATTTTCCCGTGAGGGTATTATTTTCTCTCTCTCTCTCTCTCTCTCTCTCTCTCTCTCTCTCTCTCTCTATATATATATATATATATATATATATATATATATATATATATATATATATATATATATATATATCCCCCAAATTACTGTGCATGCTTCAGTCACCCCTTGCATGGGAACAGGTAAAAGTGATGGAGTGTTATGTAAAACTACACACAAAAAACCCACAATGTCAATAAATGTCACAGTACAAAAAGCCGGGGTGTGACGAGGGGGTGCAGGACCACCACCTGTCTTTATTTGCTCTGCCCTTTTCTTGGTTGCTGTTATAAACAAACAGATTATTTCAGGGTCTCTTTTCAAGAGACTAAAAGCAATATAAGTGATAAATATTACCATTCTGTGGAATATTCTTATATTTCACTTTTACTTGTTCCCATGTTCTAGTGGGTCCTGTTGTGGCTCTAATGTGAAAGAGGATATGATGTAATATAATATAATGTGGTATAATATAATGTCACATGATATAATGTAATATCATGGATCACTTACGAGTTTAATTTGTCAGCAACTTTCTGCCAGCCCTCTCTCCTTGCTTTTGCAGCCTTTGCAGTGTTCCCCTGCGTTTTAATTAGACTCTGAAACTCCTGAAATCCCTCAATCAAGAGTTCTTGGTCTGCTGCCGTGAAATACTGAGCGAGCTCCTTCGACATCTTCGCCGACCAATCACAGGGTTGCGGATCAATGTTTCTACTATCGATGCGTAGCCCCTTTTAAGCCACCCAGTGATCTCAGATTACTTCATCCAGCTATACTAATCGTCAACAACAGGTGTGTTCGGAGAACCGGATTAGCGAGCTCAAAGTTAGCGCGATGATTTGATCTTGGATGTGTCATTTGATCTTGGATGTAGTAAGCGAGGTACGAAGAACGGACCCCAGGTTCAGGAGAACCACTCCAGCACATCCTCGTGTCCACTGATGGCTCTGAATTCATTCAGCCACCTCCTACTCTACCATCAGCAGTACCTACGTCGTCACCGGCAGTGCCGCTATCACCAGTTCCACCGCCTGTGGCTAACTTTCCACCAGTGGTCAGGGCGCCACCTGCTCCTGGATCACCTGGGCTGTGTCCGAATTCAGGGGAAGGATGCTTAAAATGCCATATTTGGAGGCAATGACGTCACAGCGACGCGACGAGGACTGTCCGAATTCAAAGAGCACTCAAAATGTGGCGACAAATGTGTCCTACTTTTCCGCGAAATTGAGGGTTAGTCCTGTCCAAATTCAGGGGAAGGATGCGCCAATGCCATATTTGGAGGCAATGACGTCGCGGCGACGCGACGAAGGCTGTCCGAATTCAAAGAGTACTCAAAATATGGCGACAAATGCGTCCTACTTTGCCCTGAATTCTAAGGATGGTCCGATGTATCCTTCATGTCCTACTATATCCCAGGATTCATTGCGGGTCATAGAGGAGATTTGTTTCTGATAACGATGGTGGTCGAAGCAGGAGAGGAAAACACTTTCAAATGTAAGTATATGAAAATCTGGTTGTACAAAAGTTAAATTGTCATATCAGTCGTTTTGTTAAGCTTTGGGCATCTGCATAGACATGTTTCTTTTCTTTAAAATAACCGTAAACCAGCTTGTATCGGGGGTCCCGCGATTTTTCATGTATTGCCGCTTACATACAGCTAATTTTGATTTTTTCGAATTGGTGATATGTTGTGGGGAACAAAGACCAAACGGCTTAATTTATTAAAACGAGGAGAAAACGATCACCTCTTCACTGGGGTGAAGAATTGGGCCGCTACGGCGTGGATGTACAAGAATAAATCAATGTACACATCATATTCATATGAGTGCGGTCCTATTAACCCTCATGCTCTACAGCAGCGGTCCCCGACCTTTTTTGGGCCACAGACCGGTTTATGTCAGACACGGAGCGGCCTTTAAGGTATCGCGGATAAATACAACCACATAAAATGATCCGACCAAGACAAAAACTGTGGTATTTTGTAAATATAATAATAAACGTGAATGTACTGTGTAATTGTGTAACTTTATTAGCAGTGTCCTCCTGAAAATGCGCCAATATTGACAGTAACATCCTCCTCTCTGCCGCTTAATGCTCTCTGGTCACTATGGTAACGTGTAAATATTTCTTTCAAAATAAGACACACAACTACAACAAGGGAAAGACTCAAGGAAACCGAGTTAACGATAAAACCTCTGAAAACTATAAATTTCACACCGGAGCCTTAACTCTGTGGCCTGGTACCAAACGACTCACGGACCGCTGCTGTACAGAACCTGTGATGTCCAGACGGTGTTCCTCTGGTATTCTGCTGTGAAAACCTTTGTGCTTAGGGATTAACATAGTTGCCATGGTGTCCTTTCTTCTCTTATTTGTTGTGTGTGATCAGGACAATACTGGAGAAGATGGGCCTGCAGGGGAAAGTCACCCCCTTGCAGGCCAGAAGACATGAGATAACTTTAAAGAATACAAAGTACGTATGTGTGTTATCAAGAAGATAATTCTCAAGTACACAAGTTAATAAATGTGCAATTACTAAGAGTTGTTGTGGTGTTTTTATTTGCCTGCTGTCATTTTTTATTTCCTCTGCCTTTAGGATTGCAAGTATCCAGGCTCAGGAGAGGGGGTCAGTGGGAAGCCCACTGCTGCTACTTGGCCCTGGTTTGCCCTCATGGATGAGGTGATAGGACAGATGCCTTCCATTAAGCCTCCTGTCCTAATGTCCTCTCTCCCTGAGGACACTCCAGGGCCAAGCGCAGCAGTGGGTGACCAAAACGACAGCGATGACGAAGCGGCTCAGCCACCTACGACAGGGAGAAAGAGGAAAAGAGATGATGAGCTGCTAGACCTCATCAGAGAGGACATGAGGCAGCAAAGAGAGGCTGAGGAGAGGAGAGCAGGGAGAGGACGGACAGACTGTTTTCACTTCTAGAAAGATTAGTTCCCAAATGAGTTATGTATTGAGAAATGTATTTATTTGAATATATTTGTTACATTGTTATATGTGTTGCACTAGTTTAAAGGTTTTATGTTATTAATAAATTGATTCAAACAAACAGTAATTGTCACTGAACTCAATTTGATTTACAGGCATTTGTAACATGTATGAACATAATGCTAACTTTGAACAATATTACTTGGATATTTATTTGATAGCAATAAAGTAAATAACAATAACAATATTTCAAATACACAGTATGTAAAGATGGAAAAACAATATTTTCAGTTGTTCACACAGGATTAACCTGAGTGACCTGTTCCTGGACCGTTTCTTTAACAACTGTAATAGATTGCAGGAAGTCTCTGGCAGTGTTGCTGAATCTGCCCGAGCAAGATCAGACGTGGATGAGCTGCTGCAACTGAGATCTGCAGTTTGTCTTTTCTGGTGGGCGAGTGGAGAATCACACAGGCTGGTCTGCAAAGAGAGCTTTAGGATGCTTCCTCCCACTGTCCACTGCATCGTCCATCCACAGGGTTTGCAGGGCTGCCACACCACTAAGATGTTTACAGAAATATGCAAGCAGAAGATGGTGGATGCTATATTATTGCAGACAACAGTTTGATAAAGTGTTATGTAAAAAAAGAAACAAACAAAAGATTAGATTCTATACGTTTCAAAGATATTTAGTTTATATATTTTATATGATACAGTACATGTCCCAGATAGCAAGGAAACATTGAAACAATGTTGAGACAATATCAGGCGACGTCATTGAAGCAACGTTGAAGTGTGACGTTGACCCAACATCACTCTTGCACCCATTTTTAACATTGAAACAACGTCAGGTTTTGATGTTGAATCAATGTTGAAACCTGACATTGATTCTACGTTATATTTTCTAATACTGTTGACATTGAAACAATGTCAGATTCTGATATTGAAACACTGTTGAGCTATGGTGTTGATTTTCCACCTCTTTCGCACAGTTGCTTTTTATTGAAAAAAAACAAAAAACAAAAAAGGTCAATAGACATGTATCATTTGCAAAATACTTTATTAAAAGACAAAGTTTCCTATTTACATTTCTATGTTTCACGTCACTTTTTATTATTTACTCCGGGATGGGGATGGATGATGTGCGTCCTGCGCGCCACCCGTACGATCTGGAGCATATCTGAGCCATTTCTGGACTGCTTGAGCAAAGACCAACTCAGACATAGAGTTTGCCCCTACCTGCTGCGCCAGGCCATCTAGGACAAAAATAGACACACAAAAAAACAAAGACAAAAAAAAGGGAATTAGAGCACATGAATAAGCTCTTGTTAACTGTCTTCAGCAGGGAGAAAGTATGTAAACTCCTAGGCTGATAAACATGAAAGTCACCAGGCGGAAATCAACAAACTGCTGCATTTGATTCCCAAAGACCTATAAGCTGAAAATGTGATATGTCTCAGCATGGTGTGCCGTGTATCCTTTAAAAAAAAAAGAAAACATGGGTCCTCGGGCTGTACAAAGTGTACAACCCGAGGACAAAACAAGCCGAAGACCAAAGACTCCATCTCCAGATTAACCGGACATGAAAGTCTTGTTATTAAGAAAGACAAAGTAATATAGCAAAAAACAGACATAGGAAATGTGAAACGCACCCAGCACATCAATTGATCCCTTTATTGTTCACTTTAGGCTCATAAAACTACAATAAATGTTAAAACTTACCAAATATGCATCTGCACAGCGCTGTCTCTTTAAATGCCCTTTTTTGCTTTGTCTGGTCCTTGGTTTTTTTCCCCCTGCCCAGTTGAGTACAGAGGCCAGCTCCTTTGTAATGGCATAAACCATTACACGGCGGACTCGCACCTCTGTTTTCAATATTTTTATTGCTTTTTGCAACAGCATACAAAGGTTTGTTTTCCCCGTAATATGCTGTAGTAATAGAAACCCTTTCCCCCACCCTCACCTCCCACCCTGCTCTCTACCAAACCTACAACAAACAAAAAAAAAAAAAACAATAAAAGGAAAAACAAAACACATAGAATATATATACATTTGTACAATATGTGGTATTTATACAACTTCAAGACATGAACAATAAAAAAAAATAGCTAGCATATACTAAACCATTTTCTCCTCATCCACATTTCTGCAGGAGTTGTCCGATGTTTACTTCTTTTATAAAGTTTTTAAATGGCTTCCAAATTTCATCGAAATATGTTAACTTGACTCGCACCTCTAGTGTGGTCCAGCAGCACCAATCAACGCAAAGCGTCTCACCTATAGACACATTTTATGAGATGGAATTAGCGTGTCTCATGTCTTAAATGTGTATGCAAGTGCTTGTGTGTTTACTTCATGTAATTGATGATAGAAACATGTCATTTAGTTTTCCCTAAAGCCTGATTTTCAAGTCATACAAAGAATAAACCAAAGTATTGGCAGTACAATGTATTTCTATTCCCTTTTGTTGGATATTCATTTGTTAGTTCTTGTAACTGCTAAAAGTGTTTACTAGTTTTTGCCTGTCACATATATTTGTTATACCATGTAAACTGTGAAATTCCAAGATTTTCAAACTTGCCTTGTAATAGTGGCCTCACAGAGTCTCTGGAATCTACAGAAAAAAAAAATCACAACAAGATGACATTCAGGAGTATAAATTGGGTTTTTTTTTTTTTAGATAAGAGTACAATGACATTGTGATGCAGCTTTAAAGCTTTTTTAAAAGCATACCATCTATAGGGAAGACATCAGACTCTGCATGCTGGCGAGATCGCAAAGCTGTGTCGGTTTGTGCCGGAGTGGCGAAAGGTGCCGGAAGCTTGGTGGGGCATTATGATGGTTGCCATCAGTGGGCTGGGGGGCAGACTGCGGAGTGATGAGGGCTGTTTAGAAAAAGATCATTTTTTTAAGTATTTAAGAATACAGACAACTTGTCAAAAAAGTTTCCTCGTGTCAGACACAGATATGTACACAGACACTAGACAGTATTTTATTACCTGGTATTTTCACTCGAGGGGCCTGGGGAAACCGTTTTTTTGTAGGCTGCTCATCCTCTGAGTCCGTATATGTGTACAGGGGATTTGGTCTAAAGAAAAGAAATTAAAAACGGTCTTAAGTAATTGTAAATATGCTTTTGGCATATTGTTTCCTAAAGTTAGTTTGATTTCTAACAACACACACAGGAAACAGAGACGTGCAAGAAGGTACAGTATACAATGAATTTTTGAAGTGCACAAGTGTACACGGCTTTGCATTTTTAAAAAGTTTACAAACTTCCACTTTTTGGACTATGTGGTGATATTGCAGTATGCAAGCACCACAGATATGTACAAAAGACAAGATTATAAATTCTTAACAATCAAAGATATGTTTGTGAATAAAAAGGTTTTACTTGTGCTTTCTTTTAAGACTGGTCTGGGTTTCTTCTTCGGACTGAAGGTCAGACGTATCACAGCGTTCACGTGGATATCTCTGAAGACTGCGTTCTGCTTCGTGAAATGTGCCTGGAAATACAAACACAATGTACGGCCAGACATACATTACGTGTGGACAAAAGGTGCAAACACATAGAAAAATCAGCGGTTTCAAAAATACGCTGGTACGTGTGGACGTAGCCTTATTCATTATTCAAGGAACAAACGGAAAGTCACGTACGCGTGCAACGTACAGTCACGTGGGCATGCTGCGTGAGCATTCAAACTGAGTCTAAAGTTTTCGTGTGCGAATTGAAGCGAGTGCTCTCCAATCATCAAAAGTAACAAAGTCATTGAACACGTTTATACAGTTAACTTTACGTTTATCAATCATATATCACAGATTTAGAATTTTTTGTAGTACTAAGCAACTACAGAGCGAAAGCCTGGGTCAAGCGCCTTTGTTCCAAGAACAAAGGAAACCTCGAAGCGTTAAAGCTAGCTTTGTAAGGGAATATAACGAAGAAATTATGAAACGAAAATGTTTTCTTTGTTGATATACTTTGTTCGCAGTGCAATTTATTTGTTGCCGGATTGTAAGAAGTAGACACAATTTCGGGCTCCCACATTTTGTGGGAGCAACGTAAATAACAGTAAAAAAAACTCGTTAATGTACAACATTAACGAGTTTTTTACTGTTATTCAAATGCAAACATGGAAATAACGAGTAGGAAAAAAAAATCATTCATTCTTACCTTATACTAATCGTGGTGCAGGCCAGTGCAGTGCATGAACTGATGCCTTCTCCGGTCAATTCCGCTGAGAGTAAATCAAATGTCCCGCTCTACTGTAGAAGACAATGAATACCTGGGGGATGTACCAATGTGAGAGGGGTGCTGCGGAATAGTCCAAGTGATCGCTGCTTTAATTTCCCGGTCAACTATACATAAATTGCACGTAGACACGATTTTTTAAAGCTGGTGAACTAGACCAAGTCATTGATAACAAATGAACAATAAATCTACTTTCTCTGGTACTTTATACCCGATCAGTTGCAGTGCAATTTAATGCTCAACTACAAATCGATGGTTTTTGATGGTGACCGGAGCCGAATGATCGTCAACTATAAATAGACGTTTTCTCGATGTTGTTGTTGTCACCTGGTCGACTATAAATAGATCAAATATCAATGACAAAAAAACAACGGTGAATCAACATCGTTACAACGTCTCTATAGTAAGACCGTCGGTTTACCACAGTATTTCAATGTTGTTACAACATTGGCATTTCAACCCCGACCATATACGACGGTTCGGATGAAAAATCAACATAGATTCAATGTCGTCTTGCTATCTGGGGTGTGAGAATGACCGATGTTGTGGCAAAAAATGATCGTCTGCCAAAAACGGATTTCCGGTTTTTGCCCTAAACTGATTGCTCGTATTTAACCTGCTATGAATAACTTGTTGGTCTATAATACGTGGAACATGTCAAATGTGTCCCTCATTAGTGATATCAAGTCACCTGCCACCAGCAACATTCCTGTAACAAGGTAGAAGCTGCAATCAGTTTTTGGCAGTGACTTTTATATATCCTTTATTCATCCAGTTAAAAAAAAAAAAATCTTATTGACATTAGAAATTTATTTTTTAAGAGTGATCTGGCCAAGAGGACAGCAGACAGCGCAACAAATATATCAATTGTACCTACATTATAACCAGAGTTATAAAGATACTTGAACAACAGGTAATTATTGTATATATAAAACCCCTTAGTAAACCATGTTCATCGAAGTCTATTTACCAACATACATAAAGATATTACACATATTACACTCGGAAACATTGGAAATCAGTTTTGGCACGCGAACACTTTTTTGGCACAACGCCGGCAATATTTCAATTATCCATGTAATTAGCTAAGTAATTCCTAAATGCGTGTAGATTAAAGGAAATGATTTTACCTGGATATGATTGTCTCTGATGAGCCTAAGGTACAAAACGTGCGGGCGGCGACGATAAGGTTTTTCTAGCTCCTCGAGAAATAAAATTGTCCAAACAACGGAGCAACATTTCTGGGTCCATTTTAAAGTTTTCACGCTGTGGCGCTAGCGATGGGAAAAACACGCAAGTAAGGGCGGAGTTGAAGGCTAGGAGGCTGTCCACAGCCCATTTGTTATGTTGGATACTCATTGTTTGTTCAATAAAGTTTCTATGGAGAAAAAAAGGGGGCTGTCCAAGCCGCTCACTTCCTGACTACCCGTCCGTCTAAGGACACTACCTTGTGACGTAGGTAGGTAGTGTCCTTATGAGCATCCTTCCCCTGAATTCGGACACAGCCCTGGTCCTGCCTCTGCCAAGTCCCGTAAATTGCCCCCAGCACCTGCAAAACTGCGTTGTCGACCTCCAGGTCGACCCCCTGAACCTATATCAGACCTGTAGCATGTCTGATGTCTCTGCCCCTGCTCGTGAAAAAGAGCATCTCTAATCCTTTGAACATATTTCTCAGTAGAAATATGGGGGCGGCTGTTGTAAAGGCTCACCTTTCAGCACATTCACTTCACCAGATGCACCTTGTTTCTTTTCCTCACCTTTGATTGGGGGTGGTGCTTGGCCTTAATTGCACTCACCTGTCACTCGTTATATAAGGACTGCACTCACCTACCCCTCACTCTTCCTTCACTCCCACATGGGGCGGCAGCTGAGGTGAGTTTCTCTTTGAGTCTCCTGAGTTCATGTATTATTTTGAGTTACTTAAATCATACTTTGTCCTTTTTAGAGATAGCAGTCCATGTGTGTCTTTCCTTTACCCATTATCCAATAAAAGGACAAAACCTGCAAATGACTGATGACTGCTTATTCTCATTCTAATCGGATGAGCCCATGATGATGACTACTTAAACCCTGAGCCTTCCTCCAAAACAGTGTGATTAATACAACAGATAAGAAATCTGCTTCCACACTGGAAGGAAGATTTAAATAAAGCTTCAAGGATCGATGGAGGAAACGTCTGACTCTGCAGCTACATTTAACACATTTTCCCTTTAGTTTAATTATAGTGTAACACTCAGTCATTGAGTTACAACTGACAAAGGGATCCTGAACACTATCAGATTATTGATGAGCTGTAATTCACAGTATTTTATATGTTCATAATCACATAAAGTGTTTCTGTTGTCAGTTGGCTCAGTATTTGTAAATATTCTGTAACAGCTGATTACTACATGAAGTTTGTGTGTTTCAAGCCTCACAGAAGAAGCTTAATGTTATAAACAGCTGCTGAACATGAAGTTAATTCAATTTTATATGTATAGTGTCAAATCACAACAGTCACCTCAAGGTGCTTTATATGGTATCATTGTGGGTAAAGGTCATACAGAGAAAATCAAACACACACTGATTCTGATTTTATGAATCATTGGGTGAGAACACTGAACATGTGAGTTCAGGCAAAACAGTTTTGTTCTTCCTGTAAACAAATTTAATGAAAATCTCACAGATGAACACACACAGTAGTTCACAGAGTCACACTAACACAGTCTGAATACGTCTCATGATAATGTTAAAGACAGCAAGCAGCACACAGGCTCAAGAGTCAGTTCTGTGAAAGTGTGGATTAACAGAGAGAATCGGACTCTAACTGTGCTTCTGATTGCAGAGGAACCAAAACAAGGCCTGAGAAAGACAGACTAGAGGGAGGGAAAGACAGGGACAGTGCTGTATAGCTCTAATTTCAGAGAGTGTTGCATAACTTTAATATTATTTCTAGCAGTTAGCAATGAATTCATTCACTCAATAATCCCACTCATAATTTCCTCAGGGATTAATAAAGTATTCTGACTCTGATCTACACAAACCAAAACATTTCCAAAACAAAAATAATGAAGTAAAACATTATTTTAAAAGTGCAAATGATTTCAAAATAAATGAACATATCTTTACAGACATTTAAACTGTCCACAACATTTGCTCCCAATACATGATTACTGTTAAACATGGTAAACACAGCGACTACCATGAATGCCATGTTAGTCATAACACAGGAATCCTTTTAACTCATGTACTTGATACTGTTTGGTTAACACACTCTGAAACCTCAGGATGCAGAGAACACAATTGTTTTTCAGCTGATATCCGTTTTTGAACCAGTTTGGCAGCATAACAGTAACTTTTGGAGTTTTGCACCTAAATATTTGTAATGCTAAAATATAATAATTGTTGTTATGCATGAATTTTCAAATGTACTATTTTACAACAAAAGCAGAAATAAAAAAAAAAAAACTAACTAAATCATATTATTTTTTTGGTTGATTAAGATGCTAAGTTATAGTGATTTACTTGTATTCTTGAGCAAAGAAAAATTATTTCAGTAGTTTATTGTTATGGTTGATTAATTTCTGATTTCCCTGTGAAGTGTGTTTGTTTCAATACAAATTGGATGTCTGTCTGTACCTGAATGTTCACTGACAACACTGAGAGTCTGAACAGCAGCAGGAGACTCAGAGTTCATTTCAAACAGGCTGCAGTTCATCAGGAGGCTGGTATGAATTCTGCCTCTGCTTCGTTTTACTTTTTACTTTTCTATAGATCAAAAATCCAACAGCAGCAACCAGAAGCACAGCAGAAACTGACAGACCAACTTTCAGTCCAACAGAGCCATCCTCCTTCCCTCCATCCTCCTTCCCTCCATCTTTGTTCCTTCCATCCTCTTTGTTCCCTCGTGATTGACCTGCAGGTAAGAAACAGGTGAGAGGTGTTCAGAAAAAACAAGCATAAAAACAGGAATAGAATAGAATAGAATTTATTGTTGTTGTTCATGTAATGAAATTGTGGGTGCTACACACCAATTGTGCTGGAATAAAATATAAATAGCAGACAGTAGGAATATATACAAAAATAAGAGAAAGGCACATATTAGAGAACAAAATAGTTGCAAAGTGCTTAAAAGTATTGCAAAGAAAAGACTTTGTCTGAATAGAGTTCATGTGTGAGTGGCTGAGTTATGGGGGTTAGACCGCTCACATTGGTGAGGTGGGTCAGCAGGACTGGGGTGTGGGGGGACAGTGTGATAGGCCCAGAGGAAGAAGCTGTTAGTGAGGCTAGAGGTGTGTGACCTGACTGAGCTGAAGTGCCGACCAAAGGGCAGCGGGTCGAACAGGTGGTGAGCAGGGACAAGGGGTCACCTGTGATGGCCCTGGTTTCCTGAGACAAGGCGATCTGGCGATGGTCTCCAGAGGTGGCAGAGGGCAGCCAATGATTTTTTTGGCAGTAATAACAACCCTCTGCACAAACTTCCTGTTCTTCCTGTGGGTCCAGGTGAGATCAGCTGAGATGTGGGTGCCCAGAGACCTGAAGGTGGAGATCGATTCCACCCATCCATCCATTTTCTTCTGATTCTCAGGGGTCGTGGGTGCAGCGGTTTAAGCAGAGAGGCCCCAACCTTTTTCTCGCTGGCTGCTTCCTCCAGCCTTTCCAGGGAAACACCAAGGAGTTCCCAGACCAGCCGAGAGATATAATCTTTCCAACATGTCCTGGGTGCCCCAGGGCCTCCTCCCGGTGGGACATGCCCGGAACACCTCATCCTTGTTGTTGTATTGCATGGAGCCTCCTTTCCAGCACCCTGGCATAGACTTTCTTGGGGAGGATTCCACCCGTTCTCCATTTATACTCAGGGGGCAGTGGACCTGTCTGTGCTTTCTGAACTCCATTATGTTCTTTTGTTTAATGACGTTCAGCTTCAGGTTATTTTCTGAGCACCAGTGGGACAAGTTCTCTAACTCCACCCTGTACACTGTCTAATCTCCATCAGAGGTAAGCCCAACGACAGTGGTGTCATCAGCATTCTTAACAATGATGTTAGTTGGGTGGGTTGGTATACAGTCATAGGTGTAGACGGCGTACAGTAGAGAGCTTAGAACACAGCCCTATGTGGATCCGGTGCTGAGTGACAGTGGGGGCCGAGTCGGACTGATTGAAGTCGGTTGCTTAGGAAGTCTTTGAGCAGGAGGCGGGGGGGGATGTGAAGGTGGTCCAGTTTGGTGGTGAGGATGACTGATATTATGATGGTGAACGCTGAGCTATAGTCCACAAAGAGTATCCTAACATAGCTTTTCTATATGGCTCAGTGGTCTGTGAAGGGTGATGGCGATGGTATCCACCATGGACCTACTTACAGTGGCTTGCAAAAGTATTCCACGTGAAAAATCAACACAAAGTGGTGTACACGTGAGAAGTGGAACGAAAATCATACATGATTCCAAACATTTTTTACAAATAAATAACTGAAAAGTGGGGTGTGCGTAATTATTCAGCCCCCTGAGTCAATACTTTGTAGAACCACCTTTTGATGCAATTACAGCTGCCTGTCTTTTAGGGTATGTCTCTTACTCCCAATATTCTCTCAGACAACCTCTGAGGCCGTCACAGAGCAGCTGTATTTGTACTGACATTAGATTACACACAGGTGCACTCTGTTTAGTCATTAGCACTCATCAGGCAATGTCTATGGGCAACTGACTGCACTCAGACCAAAGAGGGCTGAATAATTACGCACACCCCACTTTTCAGTTATTTATTTATAAAAACTGTTTGGAATCATGTATGATTTTCGTTCCACTTCTCACGTGTACACCACTTTGTATTGGTCTTTCACGTGGAATTCCAATAAAATTGATTCATGTTTGTGGCTGTAATGTGACAAAATGTGGAAAAGTTCAAGGGGGCCGAATACTTTTGCAAGCTACTGTACTCTGAAAGCAAAATGGTGCGACAAGATTGAGGTCCTAACTTCACAGAGGCACAGTGCTCCCAACTACTGTGCACCTTTCTGTGTTTTTGTTTCTTTATACCTTTTTATTGCATCTTCCTGCAACACACTGGTCACTCTCAGTTGTCAGGAACTAATAGACATCGACCTCAGCCTGAACCTAGATTTTGAATTGGACAGACAGCATCCCACCTGTATCCAGTCTTGGTAAGGAAAGTAGTGGTGTGCTCTGTTCTTATGTGCTTCAGATTCATAACAGTAGAATTATAGACAATCACTGTTCACCAAGTTTACACATTTAAGAGGTCAGTGCAGGCCTTTCTATCTACCTCGCAAGGTAGCAATAAGTACCATTTTTTACATTCCCCCAACTCTAGCATTATCTCAGCACTCAATAACCTCCACTTTAAAATCAGTCAACAGCAACCAGGAAGCAGCTTCACCTCTGATCACAGACACACTGAACTCTACTCACTCACCTGGAGGAACAACACTCAGGTAGACACTGGTGATGAGACTTAAACTTTCTCTCTGTCTCTGAACACGACACTCGTATGTTCCATTATCATTAATAATCACATCCTTCAGAATCAAAGACACGTCTCCATCCTTCATCTGTCTGTCCTGCAGATCCACCCGGTTCTTAAAAGATGGATGCTGACCATCTGGATCAAACTCCCCATTCTGCTGCAAAAGAACATGTTGTGGCTCCAGGTCAGCTCTGCTCCACTCTACAACTATGATCTTGTTGTTGTTGTTTGGAGCTCGACATGTCAGAGTGACGTCCTGTCCACACTCAGCTGTGATGATTGTCTGGTCTGAAAGAGGAAACAACACATGAGAAAGGTTAAAGGTCAAAGTACAAGTGTTCACTTCTGCAGCAGCCAAACAAACAAAAACACACCAACACATCACTTTTAATTTAAACATTTGATGAGCTGGGACAACATCCTCATTTAGATTTGACAATGCTGGATGGATTTCTCAGTTTAGATCATGCTTCATAATAAGTGCCCAAATGCAGGACTTGTTTCTAGAAGGATGTTAGTTTGAGTCATCAGTTCAAGCAGATGATGTTCTTTAGGATCATTTGTCACCTTTGTAGCAGCTTCATGTTTGCTACAGTTCAGCCATGATTGTTTGTGTAACTCCTGCTTATATGTTGTAGATTGTAGCTGCTTAAATCCACAAAGAGCAGAAAAGCATCAGAAGCAGCAGCAGGTCAGCTGATCACAGCCTGAACACAAAGAAAACAAATCTACTGGAGCTCACAATACTGGTTATTATGGGACTATTTTAGAGGACACTTTCCCCACACTGCACAGCTACACCTGAACTCCAGCTTCCTCCACCTAAAACACCAAATTTAACCCTTATTATTCATAAACAAACATAATGTGTGAGAGAAAGCAGCCTCTCATTATAAGACACTGTGAGTCTCTGCATGCTGCCTTTATGGAGCTACAGCTGTTTGTATACACTGAACAAAAAGCTTTGTAGCTGTATACTGACTCCTGACACTACAACACATCACACTGACACACACAGCCTCCTGTTTCCTTCTCACACACAAAGAAACAGAATCAGTATGAAAACTGGTCTCAGGGAAATATTTTTAATATGCAGCCAATACTTCCTGTTTTATGTCAAAGTTAAATCTCACCTGCAGAGACGAACACGGCAAACATCAAAGTGAGTGACGTAATTACAGCAAACATGTCAGTGTTCTCGATCTGACTCTTAGCTTTTTCTAAATGTCTCAGTCTGTCATGAGATTAAAATTTAGGCTTAAAGAAGCAACTGGATCAGTAACGTTTGTTTTCAGGAAGTTGTGTCATTGTGACGTTTGGTACGCTGCACTGCGGGGTCGAGCAGAAACAAGTGCATCACAACAGAAGAGGTGAAGTCGAAAGAAAGTTTTATTGCTTCAGTTCTTGAACCATCCTGGCAGGAAAGATCTGAACCTGTTTCATGTGTCAGTCGTCATGTATGAACAGTTTGTGTCTTTGAAGCAGACGTTTGTTTTGTCTCTGCACCGAGTTTGTTTCCCACAGCAAGTTTCAAGCTCACATCCTGCTCCACCTCTTCCTGCTACGATTTAGCTTCAGCTCCGAGGTCGGAGGTCTGTGTCTGCCGAGCAGCTTATCAAACAACACCACGACATAACTCTGACTAACCTGAGAACCAGCAGCAGCCTGCACCAGTTTACAAAACCAGTAGCCTGTGTAAATCACCAGTTCATCCAGTGCTGTCCAATTTAAAGAACAAAGAATCACCAGTTTTAGAATTTGAGGTTTTCTGCTAAATTTCCTCCTTTTCTATGGAGGTGAATTGTAAACTGAAACCTTCAAACAGATTTTTTTAGCTTAAAAGAGTGAAAGTGAGTTTTAGAAACAGAAAGAAAAACTTACTGTTGTTCTGAAGGACGTCTGGGACCCTCAAAGGCCTCTGTGGTCATCAGGGTGGAAAATCTGAAATAAAATAAAACACACATTAGATTTCTGTGTCTCTGTCACAGCTGCATCACAGACACGGACGTCCACACAGACCCCACCCAGCCTCGTGTCTCCTTCACACACACAGACAAACTGAATCAATATGAAAATAATTCTTTGAGAAATATTATTAATAATTTAACCAGAGTGACACTCAGTTTGTTTTCTAACAGTTAAATCTCACCTGCAGAGACAAACATGAAGACTCCATCAAACATCAGCAAAGTGGAGCAGAGTGACGCAGTTACAGCAGACATGTCCGTGTTCTCTGTTTCTGCTGATCTGACTCTTAGTTTGTCCTAAATGTCTGAGTCTGTTGGTATTTTCACTCAATAACTGAACCTGAGTTTAAATCTGACGACACAAGATTAAATTTAAGGTTTAAAATAAAGCTGAAAGTCACTGACTGTTAGAACAGATCTGTCGTTCAGCCGCTCGGTCAAACTCCACACTTACAGGATGCAACGTCTCGTACGGAAGTGACGTTGGAGTCACGTTTGATATCTTGGACCAATAAAATGTAAGTTTTCTAGAAATGACGTAATGTTTCAAACGTTACACGGTTAACATCCATTATAAATGAACTGAATCTTTTTACCTAAAAGACTTAAAATAATTTTTAGAAAAAGACAGCAAACACTTACTGTTGTTCTCAAGAGATCTGTTAAATCCTCAAACACTCTTCTGATCATCAGGATGGAACAAAAATCCATATAAAGATAAAAAGTGTGAGGTTGGTATAATCCATCTGCTCTTTCTGTAAGTTAAAAGGAACCTGATTAAGGTTTGTTCAACACAATTAATTGTGAACAAAAATACTTTGTAGGTGAGCTCAACTCTACCACAAAGCTGAACCAACTGTCTCTTGTTTCGCTTTGACATCCTGTTTTACAGACACGTCTCAGATATTTCTGCTTAGCAAAACCAAAACACCTACATTTGACCACATACACAATGTGACAAGGGGTATTACAGTAACAGGAAATGAACATGAAAATAGGTCAAGGTGTAGAGACAACCTTCCACTCTGTCAGTGAATTCAAATAAACTTGTTCTAATAAATAAAGTCAAAGGTCATGACCTCCTGCACAGCTGTTCTGGAGAACTTTGTCCACCTTTGATTGTCTTTAAGTTGTGTTGGAGCCACAGAGAGCAAATCTTTGTTCTTCATGGAGAACCAGTGAGGCTGTTTGGACTTTCCTATGAAACATCAGTGCAGGAGTCTCTCAGTACATCTGTTTACAGTGAGGGACAAAGAAGCAGCAGAAACACACACAGAGAAAACATGTAGACACAGACAGCAGCAAATAGTCTGCAGGGAGAGAGAGCATGCATCAGCTGCAGCACTTCCTGGAAATCACATGATTGTAATCGTCTAAACAGCTAAAAGAGGTCATTTTAAACACTTAATGTTGTTCTGAAGGGTCTCTGAGACCCTCAAACACTCTTCTGATCATCAGGATGGAACAAAAATCCACTTAAAGATAAAAAAGTGTTCTGTACATCCCATCTACGTTTCAGTAGATCAAAAGTAACTTACTGAAGTTTTATTCCACACAAGCAAAAAGCTTTTCAAAAATTAAATAGTTCAAAAATGTTTTTGAAGAAGTAACAAGTTCAAATCTGTGGGTGAGCTGAACTCTCCTCCAAGTAACCACAGACCAAACTGCCCCTTATCTCCCTCTGACATTATGCTCATACAGTCCCGTCTTACATCTGTGTAACATCAGTGCCCATCACATTAGCAGCCACATCCCTGTTTCCTCCTGCTGTAAACTCACATATTTGACAAACAAATCCTGCATATGCAAAGCAAGGAAATTAAATTGTTTTGATAAAACTGGTAGATGTGCAGAGACAACGCCCTGCTCAGTCTGTCTCTGACTATAGATCAACTTGTTCCACTGAATTAAAGGTCATAACCTCCTGTACAACATGTGTACGGTCAGAATACAGGAAAACATCACGAGTCTGAGAAACTCCAAAAAACAAAAGAACAAGATCTACATCTGAGACTCCACAGGCCTCAGTGAGCAGGTGAAATGTTCAAGTTCATGACACAGTCAGAAAAAGCCTGAAGCAGTGTGGACTGTTACCAGCCTGTTCTCTCTGAAAACAACATGCAAAGCTGCGTCTGATCTGATCTACATGCACTCTAAATGCTGACAGTGACTTAGCTAAACTTTATCTATGGAAGGCAACGGATGCAATCAGAGAATAAAAGTCTGCAATCAGTGACGCTGTATTCAGTTTATTTTTCAGTTACCATAGTAATGCAGAGGAGGAACAACACCATTATTCCCAGTACTGATTAATATCCTGGGGAACTGAGAACTCCCACTACACTAACATGATAACACAGAGGAGGAAGTGTGACTACGTTCATTTCCTCAAATCAAACATTTACAAACTAAACATGTGAGAAGATTATATCATGTTTTCTTCTAATCAAACTAAATGATTTACTGATGAACAAAATTCATCATTAACTACTCTAATAGTTTGTTAAAGACAAAAGCAGATTTCATGTATTTCAGAATGTGAAGTTTTGCTTCTTCTCCTGATCGTGTTTCATCCTGTGAGGCGACAGCAAAGACAGAAATATATCAATAGGACAAATGTGATGAAACTCATCGAAGAGAAGAGAGGAGGAGCACCAAGAGGAACCATTAAATCTTCCCTTTGTTTCTGTGTGCTGACAGTAAGTGAGCACAAAAAGATGATGTGCTTATGTGTCGTGTCCAAATTCATGGGCTGCATCCTCCTGAGGCCGCATTTGTAGACCGATTACGTCACAGCGACGCGCCGAAGGCTGTCCAAATTCATAGACTCCTCCGAATGCAGCCGACAAATGCGTCCTCCTTTTAACCGAATTTGAAGGATGGGTCGGGTGTGTCCTTCGTGGCCCACCATATCCCAGAATTCATAGCGCGGTCCAGCCAAACTCCAGTTTCCAACAATGGCGGCCGCTACTAAATTTTAAAATTACTTTTATTAATCTTTCTGGGTCACAAAATAAACTTTTAACATATTTTCAGGCGAGAATGTGGCTGTGTAAACTTCAAATATCTGCTCGGTTTATCAAGATATTGCATATTTGCAAAAGTGCGCCGACGTTTTCGGACACATCTGTTACCCACCAGCTTGATAGCTAGCCGATAGCTCGAGGGTCACTGAAGCCGCCGAGAACGGCACAACTCCCGGCACATCATTTTCAGATCACCGCGGACTTTCGCTACTCAGGTTAAACGTAATATATAAGTCACTTAGACAACCTAAAAATGTTATTGTTGGTTTTTTTTCAGTGTTTTATTTGTTCGTGAGTAAATCGGTTTGGCTGAGATTAAAATTATTAGATTAGATTAGATAAAATAAAACTTTATTAATCCCCCGGGTGGGTTCCTCCTTGGTTTTCACACAGCTGAATAAAAGTCAAACAGAAAACTGATTAAACAGAAGTGTGAGATGGTCGAGAATTTACGCCAGTGTCCTGTTATATTTTAGATAGCAAGGAGCAGACGGCCGAGTTTATTAAACTCCACCGAGACAGCGGTGACGCAGATCTGAAGGCTAGACCGTCCAATTTCACAGCCGTTTACTTCCGGCCTACCCGACCTTCTGAGGACCCGGCCCACGTAGACCGCGAAGGCCGGGTCCTCAGGAGGATGCAGCCCATGAATTTGGACACGACCATGGTCATCGAACAGTCAGTGAACACTTTGGAATCAGTCACAGGAAGAACTGTTGGATTCTGGGAATTTTAAGTCATTTGTGGTCAGGCTGTTGGAAGTGGAGATGCTGAGGCCACAGCAGCACCCCAGGTGGATGTTAGAGACTGTGCAATGAACTCAAAGATGTATTTCCTCTGTCATCCACCAGTGGGAGCTGCAGCCCCTCAGCAGCTGCACTTCCTGTGACCTGGTGACCTTTCAGTGTAAAGATGGCTGCAGTGTGAACAAAGCAGCATGCAGGTGAGAAAGACTAGTGCTAGCTGGATTTAAACAAACGAGGGAACAGCTGGAGAAAAAGAAGTGTCAGAATTTTCTTTTTATGAACTCAACAAACTCATTTAGATTAACCGATTATACAGAATCAGGACATTTCAACAACTCTACATCTTATCGTACAGCACAGTGTTGATTTCAGTTTGTTTGAAGTAAAGCCTTATTCATGTAAACATTACGCTGAGAAAAACACCTTTATTTTCTTTTATAGCTCATTATAGATTTTATTGTTTCTTGTTACAGGAACAAACTCAGATCTCAGTTTGATCTCTCAGTCTGCTGCCGGTGTTCCAGATCAACTGGCGTTTAGATCAACTGGCGTTGGTCGAACAGATGTGTGGCAGTCTTGTGTTTCAGGAGCTGCTACCGACAAACCAGCAAAAAAAACGCCAAATGTGTCATCTGTGACACTTGTGAGGTTATCTCAAACACACTCCGTCAGTCTTGATGCTGTTGAACAACAAAATGTTTAAAAATGACACGAGTTTACCTGGTGATATCCTCATGCGCAACGTGATCGCGAAAACCGCAAACAATTAATACCACGCCGGTGCTGTTCACAGGACAGGAAGAGTAAACGATCGGGAGACTCTTGTCGTCGTTATCGTCCCCCTCGCACGTTTTATTTCTCCGGTTTCAGCGTTTTTGCTTCACAACTAAAGCGTGCAGTTTACTTTGTGTGCACTAACATGGACTCGAGTCAACCAGCGCCACCTCTGGCCAAGTGCCACAGCCTACAGCCAGATCAACTTGTGACACACATCTGCACCACGTTTGAATTCGTTTCATGCACAACACATTTGTACCTTTCAATTGTGTCTGTCTGTGCGTCATGCAAATAAACCTTTGAAATGATATCATTTCATTGCCACGGGGCGATCGTGGCTCAAGAGTTGGGAGCTTGCCTTGTAATCGGAAGATTGCCGGTTCGAGCCCCGACTCGGTCGTTGTGTCCTTGGGCAAGACACTTCACCCGTTGCCTACTGGTGGTGGCCATTTACCATTTATTTATTGTGGCCTACATTTGTACAAAATTCCAAATTATATACACAAAGTCATAGAAATCACCACTCCAATTGGTCATCATGATTTTAATATTCTCTTTTTCCATAACAATGAAATACGCCTTGGACAAATATGACACATCAATAGTTCATTGGTGTTGTCACATCACATCCTGTAAGCATCTTCTGTCTGTGTCTTTTCTCTGGAAATGAATATTTCCAGCCAGTATAGGCAATCCATCAACATGGCTGGAGAGTTGGTAGTTATATACAGTCTGTATAAGTGTGGTTAATCTAATGAACATTTGTAAGGAGATGGCAGTTAGGAGTTTACACTTTGTTGTTTGCCTTTGTTTTGTGTGTTTTTATTTTATCTGAAAACATGAAAAACTTAAAATGTCTCAACAAAACATATCTGCTTTTCATGATATAAATATTAAATAACTTTAGAAAGACTTCCATTTGACTCTTTAAATTTAATATAATATATATTTTATTTTTAAAATAATTTAAAAATGTAATTCTACAAAATATATGGCAATTTAATTTGTTTATTCTTTTTAGCTGGTAGTCTGTGGGACCCAGGAAGACCGTATACCTGCATCTCTACCAGTTTCTGTGCACTCCAGCCTCTTCTGTTCCATGTGAGAGGATTTTTCTCTAAAGCAGGAGAAATTATCTCCAAGAAAAGAAACAGACTCAGCCATCGTACAGAGGAACAAATTCTCTTCTTAAATAAAAACCAAACCTTAAATGCATTGTGTTTTCACTTTACAAGTTCATAAGCATTTTCCTTTCTAAGGTCCTTCCTTTCCAGTTTACAATCAATTCTGCCCCCAGGTAAGAAATATGTGTAAGAAAATTGGCCTAATATCATATAATGTCATAGGCAGGGATAGCTCAGTAAGTAGCGTGGTCGCACCATGATTGGAAGGTCGGGGGGTTCGAATCCACTGAACGGCTACCCTGAGGCACCTCTGAGCAAGGTACCGTCCCTACACACTGCTCCCTGGTGCGCCTGATTAGTGACTGCCCGCACATTCACTGAGTGAATGGGTTAAATGCAGAGAGAGTGAACAGAGTTTACTGATCAAATCTATTTATTAAAAAAAAAAAAGACAATTTTTCTCTCAAAAAAAAATACTTGTTCAAAGCAGCACAACGGTGGCCTAATATCAGACAGAGTTGTGAAATCCACTCTGCAGAGTGGGCAGTCATAATGAAGCAGTGCATTTTAATTTGTAGATTCAAGCTGCTCTTCATACATTTGGCCACCAGATGTGACCAGAGAGGACTGTGTTGAAAAGTTAAGAGTAATAAAAAACATTTTTAACACAAGCTTCGATGCTTCAGAAAGCTTCTGTTTGGCCATCACTAGTAAGAAGAAACCAGCTGGAGACCAAGCTGAACCTGATCTGCAACCAACATGAGAACCATCCAAGATAAGTGTTAGATTTGTATTGTGATTGTCATTTATGCTTAGAAATATATAATTGATTGTGTAGTGACAGGAGGTTTGATCCTTAATAGTCTGCAAGCTTTGTGTGCATTCCAGGGTGTTCTGGTATTCAAACCCACATCCTGGGAGCATGGGAGAGGTCGTACCTTGTCTTATTGTTTTATGGTAGGATAAACGTATCTATGTTTGTTTTAGGCTAAGTGCATTTTGTTTAGATGAACTGCTGGACTTCCAGGCCAGCAGGTTTAGGAAGTCATTAATGGGTTCACACACACACACACACACACACACACACACACGGTATGTCATATGTTAATGAACCTATGCATATTCATGTAACCACAATAAAAGAGCAGTGTTACGGGGGAGCGGACGAGAGCAACTGAGGTCAAGCGAAGGAACGGCGCCTGTCCAGTTCTCTCCCGTGCACGTGAAACATAAAGAATGTTGCCTACTCGTGTCTTGCTTTGCTGTGTAATTGCATTGCCTTCAACGTTCCAGCGAATAGGTTTAAGCTACAAACCTATCATTAATTGGTCCTTCGACGCCGGATCCCTGGAGTCGGCATTCACCGAGGAGAGAACCCTGACGTCAGCGAAACGTGAGAATTTGTCATCGGGCCGGTGGATGAGCTGTCCGTTTTCTCTCTTCGATGAATGACGATCGGCGGGGTCCGAGGCTGATATTACACGCTACGCAACACCGAGTAAGTTTCAAGTCTTTGCCACTGAGTGCGGCAAAGCACGCATCCACTGTGTGCGGTTGCGTTGAAAGTCTTTGCCACTGTGTGCGGCAAAGCACGCATTCACTATGTGAGACTGAGTTGAAAGTCTTCATCACTGTGTGCGTTAAAGCGCGGGATCACTGATATGTAAGTCTTTGCCACTGAGTGCGGCAAAGCGCGCAGCCACTGTGTGAGACTGCGTTGAGAAAATAGGCCTAATTTTTGTTGTTTGTGAGCGAGGATATTTGTTGTGTTGTGTTAATGACTGCGGAGCAGGCGTGGTCTGGGACACGGTTGTTGTTGTTATCATGGGTTCCTAAGCAACCAAGAGTGCGTCCGAGCGTGACAGACGTTTATGCTGGACTTCGCTCCTGGGAGCGCACAGTATTTAAAAAAAAAAAAAAAAAGAGTGATGGCTCCTTAGCTGCGCGGGTTCACGCGAGCACGGTCGCGCGGGTTTCACGCGGACCTGAGCCGTGCGGTTAATCGCAGGCTTATAAATGGAAGAGATTCAAATGTTAGAAGTTTTTAGGAAAACAGCAGCCTTGAAGAGCGTGTGGAGAAGGCCAGCCCACATCAGCAGCAGTTAAGATAGATGAATGGCTTTCCCCACCCCGTGCTGACACAAAATGTTTAGATGATTCTTTAGATTTCCCTGATCAACAACAGCCTGTGCTCCAGACCATTAATTTAACCAGTTGTTAAAAGTAATCTAACAATAAGCTAAGATAACAGAATGCTTGATGTCTTTGAAATAAATAAAACTAAGTAAATGAGTTTTTCTCCCCATCAACAGATCCCATGAAAAGCTGTAAAGATGAACAAACACTGTAGTTCACAGAGTCTCTGACAGACAGCACAGAGACACACTAACACAGTCTGAGCAGGTTTGATGATAATCAGAGAAATTTAACATCAAACCAACTCTGGACGTGTTTGATGTCTGTCTGCTGGATGATCAGATCATCTGTCTGTACCTGAATCTTCACTGACAACACAGAGTCTGAACAGCAGCAGGAGACTCAGAGTTCATTTCAAACAGGCTTGTTTATGTTTTCTGTAGATCAAAAACCAACAACAGCAACAACAAGAAGCAGAGCAAAAACTGACAGACCAATTTTCAGTCCAACAGATCCATCCTCCTTCCCTCCATCCTCTGTGTCTCCTCCTGTCTGACCTGCAGGTGAGAAACAGGTGTGAGGTGTCAGCTGTCAGGTAGGTGATGAGTGAAGAACAGAACAGAATCCATTTCCTCTTCAAACTGCTGTCAGACATTATCTACTGCACTCTGATCACATCACTCAGACCAGCTGCTTTCTACAAAGTCTCATCAACAACATCTTTAGAAACAAACATCAACAACCAGGAAGCAGCTTCACCTCTGATCACACACACACTCAACTCTACTCACTCACCTGGAGGATCAACATGAAGGTAGATGATGCTGATGGGCTTCGAACTGCCTCCACCTCGGGGAATGACAACACACTCATTTGTTCCAGTGTCATTAATCGTTACATTGTTCCGAATCAAAGACACGTCTCCATCCTTCATCTGTCTGTCCTTCAAATCCACCCGGTTCTTAAAAGATGGATGCTGGTCATCTGAGTGAAAGTGACCATCACGGTACAAAAGCACATAATTTTTTCCCAGGTCAGCTCTGCTCCAACGTACAGCTGTGTTGTTGATGTTTGGAGCTCGACATGTCAGAGTGATGTTCTGTCCAGACTCAGCTCTGCAACACAGAGCAGAGAGGTTAAAGGTCAAAGTACAACTGTGAACTTCTACAGCAGCCAATTAGAAACACACACACAATATTTAATGTTAACATTTATAAAAGTACAGCATATTAAAAACTGGACAAAACTATACTATAACTTACTGCTGCTGAGCATCTATTGACCAAAACACTGTCTTTAGAAAACAGAAAACCTAAATACAGGAAGTGCTGAGTGGACTGTACCAAGTATCCAACATCATGGGGGAATAATTCATAAATGATTGGAGTAATTTTTATTCTTTAAGAAGTGTATTTAAAATTCAGTGTTTCAAACAGCTCAACAAATATCAGCAAACACAGAAAGTGTTTGTGGGCAGTTTCAGTCAGTAGAGGGACATCAGCCAATGAGAAACCATGGTTTCTGCTCATCAGTCTGAGAAGGTTTATAAAACCATTTTCATATAATTTGATCTTCATCATTCTATAGAGAGAAAGATTATTCACAAGTGTGCAACACTCAGAGAAACTGCAAGAAACCCAAGAGCTACGTCTCAAACTCCACAGCGTCATCAGCACAATAGAGATTGAAGTTCAGCACAAGTAGAAAGAAGCTGAAAAATGCAAAGTTGAAAGTGAACAGTCAACGGGGCAGAGACTCATTTAGTCAGATCCCTGGCTACTGAGGCTGACTATAGGGACATTTTATTTTTCACCTTAGACATGAACTTCAGCTTCCCTCACCTGAACATTGTGACTCTGCCTGCTGCCTTTTCTGTAGCTACAGCTGTTTGTATACACTGAACAAAAAGCTTTGTAGCTGTATACTGACTCCTGACACTACAACACATCATACTGACACACACATTACACTTCTTTGTGAGATCTGAAAATCACCAACATGTTAGGTCCACACAGACCCCACCCAGCCTCGTGTCTCCTTCACACACACGGAAAGACTAAACCAATACTGAAATTAATCCTTTAAAAAATATTATTACTAATTTAACCGGAATAACACTCAGTTTAGTTTCTAACAGTTAAATCTTACCTGCAGAGACGAACACGACAAACATCAGTGTGGAGCAGAGTGACGCAGTTACAGCAGACATGTCCGTGTTCTCTGTTTCTGCTGATCTGACTCTTAGTTTGTCCTAAATGTCTGAGTCTGTTGGTATTTTCACTGAATAACTGAACCTGAATTTAAACCTGACTACATCTGATTAAATTTAAGGTTTAAATAAAGCTGAAATTTTGTGATTCAGCCGCTCGGTCGGTCTGTACATTCCGATTCAATGGCTCATATAGAAGTTGTGTTGGAGTGACGTTTGATATGTTGGATTTTCAACCAATGATTTAATGTTTCAGGCTTTACAGGGTTAACATCCACTAGAAAGGAAATGACATTTTAAATCAGGGGGAGAGAACTCCAGGCCTCGAGGGCCGGTGACCTGCAGGTGTTAGATGTGTCCTTGATCCAACACAGCTGATTTAAATAGCTAAATTACCTCCTCAACATGGCTTGCAGTTCTCCAGATGCCTAGTAATGAACTAATCATTTGATTCAGGTGTTTTGACCCTGAGATCTAAAACCTGCAGGACACGAGGCCTGGAGTTGCCCACTGCTGTTTTAAATGAAGTCTCATTTGTTTCTGAAAGTGTTTCTCTGTTCAAACATTTTTGTGGGTGGATGTCAATCAAACTGTAACCAGTGTTGGTCAAGTTACTTGAAAAAAGTAATCAGTTACTAATTACTGATTACTTCCCCCAAAAAGTAATCCCGTTACTTTACTGATTACTTATTTTCAAAAGTAATCAATTACTTAGTTACTTAGTTACTTAGTTACTTTTTAAAAACACGATTTACAACCTGAATAGGTGATAAAGCGATAGATCTTTCAGCCCAATTCTACTTTTTCTGCATAATCCATCATACAAAATGTAATCAAATGGAAAAGTCTCTTTTTAAAACTTGTTTTATTAGTTTTAATCTTTTAACTTTATGCATCAAGCAAAAACTTAATTATATGCAACATTCTCTGACTGGAAGAAATTTGTTTAACATTTAAACCTATTTTCTGCACATTCCAGCACATAAAATAAAATATTTTTTTGTGTTTACACTCACTCTTTCAAATAGATGCAAGTAAAACACAGCAGAAAATAAATAAAATCAAAGACTAGCGGTCCTGTTGCTCTATTTTCACCTGTAAAGCAGGACTGGGGTAGGCGGAGGAGGTTTACCCTGGTGCAGGTGTGCCGCAGCGGTCAGTGGAAGAATCCGCGAGTTTCTCTGTGAATTTCACATTACGTCGTAGTACACTCGGTGCTTGCTTGGAAGTTTAGGGGGTTTTTCGCTGTAAAAAGAAGTTTTCTTCTCACGCACAACGGACACTAATGTTTTTGTCACTTTTATGGAATCAAACTCAAAATAAGGTCAGTACTTCCACGCTTTAAACGCTGCATGCTACACTCTGTCCCGCACTCCATATATTATGATCTGCAGACAGCTGTTGTCACGAACGTCGCACTCGCTTACGTCACTGTCATGAGACGTCCTCGCAAAAAATCACGGTTTTAGTAACGCAGTAACGCAGCGTTCCTACGTGAAAGTAACGGTAATCTAATTACCGTTTTTGCAATAGTAATCCCTTACATTACTCGTTACTTGAAAAAAGTAATCAGATTACAGTAACGCGTTACAAGTAACGCGTTACAAGTAACGTTACACTTGAGGCTTATAAGGCTGAAGTTGGCAAGCCTTATCAAAGAATCACTGTTTTCATCTGCTTGAAGAGTGACTTTGAAGATGGTAAGCTGCTAATGTTTGTTTGGATTTTGACACACATTCCCTTAGTTTCAACAAATGCTAATTTTGAAATTGTGAAATGATAACATTACGCATAAAGCACCCAAGTCAATAGCATACCTACATTAAAATGGTGAATGGCCTGTATTTGATATAGCACCTTCTAGGGTTCTACAACCCCCCCAAGACACTTCACAACAAAACCAGTCATTCACCCACACACATTCACACACTGCTGGTGATTAGCTACAATGTGGACACAACTGTCCTGGGACTCACTGACTGAAGCAAGGCTGCTGTACACAGATGCCACCTATCCCTCCCACTACCACCACCTGGCATGGAGGGTGAAGTGTCTTGCCCAAGGACACAACGACTGTGACAGACTGAGCAGGGCTCAAACCTTCAACCTTTTGATTACAGGGCGTGCTTTTAACTCCTCTGCCACCATTGCTCCCTAAATTAGCTTGTATATGTTATGTTTCTTCCTGGAAACATGAAATTCAGCCATTTTTGGATCTACTGAGTCATGAGTTTTAAATGCTAACTTTATGCCTTTCGTATTAATCTATTATTGATGATCAAATAAAGTTTCATACATTAGTATGAATTTAGTTAGCTTAGCTTAATTTGTTTTCATGTTTTGTAGTTGGAGAAAACTCAGACTTGTCTGACTCTGACCCAGAGATTGTTATTAAAAGGCCCTCTGAGTTTGATCTTGCTGATACACTGGTAAGTACAATTTAAAATTTTTTATAGAGTTTTCTTGTTGTTTAGCCACCACCATTTGCCTCAGTTCAGTAAAACAGTTAATAGTTATATGTGAAATACATTTTGTGTGTGTGTGTGCGTGCTCGCGTGCGTGCGTGTGTTTGTTTGTTTGTTTCAGCCATGGGAACTTCAACATGAAAACAGTCCTTTACAGAAAGCGGCAGAATATGAGTAAGTGATATTTGAAGAACATGTAATCTTTTACTGTTTTTTGCCTACACTTTGTATTAATGAGATATACACTTTTGTCATTCATTCTGTATATGGTTTTTGGAACATGGACTACTTAATACTTGTATTGCTTGTTTGTTAATCAAGATGCTTAAATATTCTCAAAGTGTCAATTAATATTTTCACAGTACACAACAAAAATGCTTTTCTTTGTTCTCTAAGGAAGGGTGCTTGTGCTTGCTAATGAACTACAACAGGTAAAAAACTATTTTATTAGTAAAACAGTGCAGCAGACAATCTCCACCGCCTTTACTTTGCAATTAGATAACGATTCACTGTTTGCTGAGCCCCCAGAAGAACCTGTGTTAGTAATTTAAACATTTGAATCCAATTAACCGCCATCTTGTTCTGTACAAGACATCATGCAATCATGAGAGAAGTATATATACCTTTAAAAAAAAAAGTTTCCCTTTTTTTTAGAGACACCAATTTGCAGGCACATGGAATTATTGCAAATTTGGCACTGGAACTTGACCACAAGAAGGTCAGCAGGTTCAATATATCAAGGTCAGCTGTATGGGATGGAGCTGTTAGAGGATTTCGACGCAGCACATACTCTGACAACTACAACATGTTCATCAAGTTTAATGATGATGCTGGCAGCTTTGAAGAAGGTTTGTATACAGGTGGCCCGAGGCGTGAATTCCTCACACTTCTTATGGGCAGTCTGCGAAATCGCCCCATCTTTGATGGACCTCCAGAGAGCCGTTATCTTGTATATAATTCAAGAGGTGGATGTTTTCTCCGTAATTATTACAATGGAAATTTTAATAAAAATTGGCGTATTTTTTTCATTAGCATATTTAATAGCAATTAACCATGATAATTATGTGCCCTGTATAACAGCTGCCAGGCAAGATGAGTACTTTTTAGCAGGAAAGATGATCGCTGTATCCATTGTGCATGGGGGACCAGCACCACATTTCCTCTCCAAGAACCTGGTCAACCACATCACAGGGAATCAGAGTTTCAGCGCCACTGTAGAAGATGTGCAAGATGAGGAGATCACAAAAATTCTACATCAGGTAGAAAATTACCTAGGCTCAGGGAATGGGTTTACTTAGAAGACACTTGGGGCCAGTTTAAAAGATTTAATCAGGATAAAAGTTATCCGGGTTGGATCATATCTTAAAAGTAGGTTCAAGGTAGATTCTGTAATCTGAAAGGACAGATTTCCAACTCCCAACAACACAAGTGAAATAACAAATTGATTATTTTTTTAATCCAATGTTTGAATGAATCGTAAAAGTAGTGAAAATTATATTTTTGTTTTTCTTACAGTAAACCTTTTTTTTTTTTTTATAGGTCCTGAAAGCTGAATCAGAGGAGTCTTTGCATAATCTTATTTTGCAAAACAGCACAATCTTCCAAACTGCTGGATGCCTCAGAAACGTCAAGCCTTTTGAGAAACAAGCATTTGTGGAGGAGTACCTCAGATGGTACATCCTTGAAAGAAACCAAAGTGTCATTCAACGGTAAACTCATTACTCCTTTTAAATTCAGGATGGCCAGTTGCTCATCACAGCAGCCACTGACATTTTCAGACCTTCAGATGTATATGAAAAAACTGATTCAGTAGCAATCAAATTATAGATCTGATAAACAACAAGTTAATTCCTGAGCCACTTTCGCACGCTATTAACCTTTTGACACTAGAACTCTAATTTAGTATACATTTATTGTTCACAATGACCCATAATAATCATAGTCATGCAACATGATTAATTTTTCAGTTATTTATAAAAAGAGGTGATCCCTTGTTTGACACACTTGTTTATTCCAGTGTGAAAGCACTATTTTTTTAAATGCTAAAATACCAATGAGCTCTTCTTTTTTTGCTGTCACAGTTAATTTCTGAGCGCTATGAATTGTTTTTGTGTATGAGTGATTCTATGCATTTCAAATCTGTCCAAATTTATAATGAAAGATCTAGTAGGTAAAGACATTTAAACACAATTTAGAAGACTGCAATAGTTATAGCTATAAACCAATTATTAGTTATTTGTCTATCCTTTGCAGATTTAAAGATGGACTGGAAAGTCTGAATTTTTTAAGTGCACTGCAACAAAATTCCAGTGTGCTGGCCCCACTCCTATGCTTCTCTGCCAAGGCCCTGACTGCTTCAGAACTGGAGAGCATGTTCAGACCAGATCTCAGCCCAGCAGGAAGCAACAAGCGGCATAAGGAGGTCCTAACACTTGGCTTTTGGGCAGATTATCTCCTTGATTGTGAAGGTTTGAATGACCATTTTTATTTGTTTATAGTTTTATGAAAGGAGAGGTGAGGAAATAAATTTTCTGTAATGTACTACAGTGTTTGCTGTTGCCTTCTCTGAAAGAAGAAAGTAGTGTGTCTGGAAGATTTGATGATGTTTGCCACAGGGCTGACGGCAGTTCCACCGGCAGGAATGACACCACCACCATGCATCCAGTTTTTAAGTGTTTCGCCTTTTCCAGTTGCAAACACCTGTGCAAATACTCTGAAGCTACCCATCTGTGACTCATACAGCATCTTTAAGGCCAACATGGACTTTGGAATTCAAAATGCTCCAGGATTTGGATGTTCTTAAATCAGCAAGGTCATCAAGTTACAGTTACTGAGTTACCCTGTTAGGTTCAGCTGCCGTTGGCATACTACTTAACACATTCATGTGACAAGCAACTTCCATATTGTTAAACATTTAGTTGTTTTTTCTGAATATTGTGTATGTTGGAAAAGTGACAGAAATGCTGGACACTATTTGTAAATGGTTTTATTAAAGAAAATTTTAAATGTTTCCTTGTGGTTAAATGTTAATATTTAAATCCATGCCAGTTGCTGTATATTATGAACAATATTATATTCAATTTAGCAAGAGGGAAAGGAAACACTACTAACATTTAAAAATGAAGGAAAAACAGAAGGGCTGGAGCACTCAAGTAAGTCCAAAGGTTTTATTAGGTGCAAAAAAAGGAAAGAAACTAACGTTTCGACACCATGTGTGTCTTCGTCAGAGTAACTCTGACAAATGTCATTACAAACTGAAGTTCAGTTGGTATTTAAAACCCAGCTATGTCCTTCAGGGCCAAATACAGTTCTGTGGCCGATTCCCAGTCTTGTGGCTGCTGCAGTGTGTTTTGTTGTACAGCCTGTTGTAAATATTCCCCAATGTTTGGATCACCACACAATCCAACCAGTAGCCCCTCCTCGGGAAACGCATCCAGTTCCCTCTCCTCAACAGCAAATCCACAGTCTCTTGAACCATATCTGCAAAATGAAAATAGAACAGTGAAGGATTTTTTGCTGACAATATGGAACTATATAAATCAACGCATGCAGTGACATGTTATAAACTACTCTATCATACTTATGTGTAAAATTATGAATATATATTAACCAACTTAAGCAATAACAACACCTTGCATTTAGTTTGATGCAAAAGGTTAATTTTGTTAAGAACTCAAATACCTGTGAGGCAAGAGAGAGTTTGTTTGGAATCCCCCCTGGACACGATGCAAGTCTGCTTGGCCGGATCCTGTGTTTGTTCCAGAGGTCTTTGCATTCATCCAGGTCTTTCTGTAGAACCCCTGTGAAGCAGAATCTCAGCAAGCATTGGCGTTCGTGGCTTCCATTGAAGTTTCCAGAGTCTCTTAGGTCTCCAAAACAGTCCATCCAAAACTGAGACCTGGGTATATAATTAATATTTAAGAATCAATTTAGCTTTGTTCTTGGTCATTTTATAGGGTTTGTTACATTTTGGTCCCATTTAAAACATGCCACAAATGGATGTCAAACAAAGTAATGCATATTAGTTTTCCATAAATATTGTAGCGACCCTGCAGTAATGTTCTTGTTAAAAATGCTGTATTCTTTTCACTCTGTTCTGTGTGTTGATTGTGAGGAGTGGAGAGTTTGGTCTGAGTTTTTCATTTTGTATTGGCGTCGTTAAATCTAGGCAAGCATGCTCATTTCGGCACAACAGCTGACAATGACCATTTTGAGTTCCTGCAATAAAGTGACGGCTGTTAACGTCTATCTCATCCAACTTTTCAACACATCCAGCAGGACGCTACTCTATTTTCTTAAATGCATGTAAAAAAAACAACAATCTGATCAGCTTTCACTGTAGCTTACACCTACCAGACACAAATGTACCCACCTTCCTCTTCTGAAATAAGACCACCATGACTCGATGCGCTGATTCCCAGTAGATGATCCATAACTGTGGCTTGACGATCCAGCATAATAGTCCGTGTGCGTGTGACGGAGGGTACACTGTATTGCTGCCATAGTCCCATTCTCAGTCCCGAAGTCTGTTCGTAATCTCATTGGTATCACACCAAGACTCTTTACACAGTTTATATAATTGTGAGCTATAACAGCCGGGTTGTTGTTTGTTGCTCCACACACAAGCCACATCAGTCTTCTTGAAAAGCCATCTATACATCCTGACAGGGTTTCAGTTTATCATAGCCATCTACATGCCATATGTAATTGGGCCCCATGGAGTGATACGTGCGTCTTGTGAACCTCCTTCGAGTTCTCAAAGCGATTCCTTGAGGATTTAGTTGTCTCAACAGCCTCATAACTACATCACGCTTGACACGCAGCTTGTGTTTTTGTTTGAGAACTTGCCACATGGTCCGATATCCAAACAATTGTCCTGGCATGCCTCACCTCAGGAAGTGGAGAATAGTTGCCTCGTCTGTACAGTCCAGATTCTTTTAAATGTGTTTTCAGTGTACGCATACTAATTGAAATGTCACGATTACACTTGAGCATATCCAGTATCACCTCGTATGTATGTCCTGAATCAAAAATATTCTCGAATAGTGACAGCTATGTTTGGGTCACCGCTAATGTTCACGTTTGAAAATAATGCGCTACAGGCAGAGTAACTTCCGGTTCCAAAGACGAACAGCGCGGACATCCAATCAGTGATGTCTCCTGTTGCCGACTGGTACCTACCCTTTCCGGTTTTCTTAATGTAATTGTGCTTCTCAATTTGTTTTTGTGATTCTTCTTTTGTTGTTGCGCTTTTCAATTTGTTGTTGCGTTTAGTGAATTTGTTTTTGCGCTTTTCAATTTGTTTTTGCGTTTAGTGAATTTGTTTTTGCGCTTTTCAATTTGTTGTTGCGCTTTTCAATTTGTTTTTGCGTTTAGTGAATTTGTTTTTGCGTTTAGTGAATTTGTTTTTGCGCTTTTCAATTTGTTGTTGCGCTTTTCAATTTGTTGTGCGTTTTGTGATTTGTTTTTGTGGTTTGCACTTCAGGGCCACCGTAGGTATGGCCTTAAGGGCCAGTTAACTCCAGTCTATGCAGCCAGTTATTTTCATTTTACATGTACAGTGAGATTGTAAATTGACCTCCTTGTTTTCAAGCCCTCCATTTTGGTCATTAACTGAGCAATTACTCTCACTGTGAGGAATATAAAGAGAAAAACTTACCAAACATTATTTTAATACAGCGAGTATTTTTGACTTCTTTAAATTTCTGAAGCTAAAACCACAGTGCTTTTGCCGATTCTAGTTAACTAACCCCTGAAACTGATGAGACCTGTCACCATTTTTTCTGGTTTGGCTAAGAATAGTCTTCTTGTTGTGAGAACGTGTTTGCTTTGTCATGACGTGCCAGCATACACTGAAAGAAGATGGCAGCTTTGTGGCTTTGGGTGTTTCCTTTTCACACAGATTCATATTAATTCTAAATTGGCAGCCTGTTTCTCATCAGAGGTGTTAAGAAGAAGAAATGTGAGACCCCGCTGCTTTAAAATAAAGTCATCACTTATTCTCTTATTTCACCATTGCTGTAGTATAATATTGCAGTTGTTTTAAAATGTAAGTTAAAACTTGTTGTTTTAAATTACATTTACAAGAGATACACAAGAGTGATCCAGGCATAATCTACCTAACAGAGAGAACTGTAGATGTCAGTTGTGGACAAATTGTCGTCAGACCACAGACCACATTCCAATATTCCAACAAATTTCCCACATGTGGGACTAATAAAGGTTATCTTATCTTAATATCATGAGGTAGTCATGATATTGCAAATATTCCACCTTGTAGTGTAGTTTGAACAAATTGTTTTAATAACCCTCACCCTACAAACATTATGGTTGAGTCAAAAACCAAGTCAAGCTGGCTGTAGCTCAGGTGGTAGAGCAGGTCACCTACTGATTGGAAGGTTGGTGGTTCGATTCCTGGCTTCCCCTAGTCTACATGCCAAATATCCTTGGGCAAGATACTAACCCCAAATTGCTCTCCGATGCATCCATCAGAGTATGAATGTTAGCTAAAAGAAGCACTTAGACAAATGTGAATGCACAAGTTGTATGAGTGCTCAGAAGAGTAGAAAAGCGCTATATAAGAACCAGTCCATTTACCATAATAATACTTTTAATCTGAGGACAAAACACATGTACAGTGGCTTTAAAAAAATCTACACACCCATGTTCAAATGCCAAGTTTTTGTCATGTAAAAAAATTACAGCAAGTCAAAGTTCCAAAACTTCTTCCTCCTTTATGTGACCTCGAATGTACAATGCACCTGAAAAACAAACAGAAACTTTTAAAGAGGGGGAAAATAAAATAAAAAAAATTTAAAATAACCTGGTTGCACAAATATGCACACCCTTATTAAACTAATACTTTGTTGCAGCACCTTTGCCTTTTATTTAATTCACATATAAAACTATGAATTGTAATTTTAAATGTAATATTTAAAGCATGTAGAATAGCATATTTAGGCAAGTATATTTCTCCTTTTTTATCAAGAAGCAAAGCCAAAAATAATAATAAAAAAAAAAGAAAGAGGGCAGGGTTCAGTGGTTGAATCATCCGTCCCCACCAATGCCAAAACCAAATCTACGCCCTGCTCTGGATGGACAAGAGACTGTTTTACGTGTCGGTTTGTGCAACAACAACTGTAAAACCAGCTCCGCTATTTGCTTGTTTTTTTTTTTGTTTGTTTTTTTTTTTACAAAACCTTTCACAATAAAAGCACCATATCCTTTTGAATCTTTTCAAAAACAAAAGCATTAAATAACTATAAATGGCGCTAACATTCCAGCCCCTAATTGTTACTGATGAGGCATGACAATTACACATTAACACAATAAAGTGTGCTTTAATATCAACAATCAGAATTTAACTGGCTTCGCCAAACACTATATGAAACACAAATAATATGTCTTGAACATAAATCTGTTACACATGAGGCTAAGATTCAAACTGTTGCCTCCATTTCAAGCAATAAACATAACTTGTCGATAGGCCCCTCCAAAACGCTAGTTTAGGTTTTGACAGACACACGTCTGAAAGGTCAATATGAATCAGCAACTGTTCTCTTCTTGGAACTTCTTGGAGCACTGTCGTCAACTAAGATTTCTCTTAGTCACTAACCACTTCTGTGTTTCTTGTAGAAGGGGCAAATACTCTTTAGTCAAACGCTTCCAAAAAATGCCTGACAGGTATTCTCTTTGGAATAATCCAGGTGGCAGTACTGGCTTCTCTTTAAGAAGAAGTAGATGATTGGGTGTAAGTGCGTCTAAATCATTGGAGTCATTAGACGTTCTGGTAATTGGCCTGCTGTTGACAATTGCCTCAATGAGCTAGCAACATCCCCCAAGAACCCGAAGAGTAGAGTCCTGGCCCCTAGCCCTCCCAGTGTAGCAGAAATGATGACGGATGATGACGGCAGCAGCAGCCGTTCTTCTCTGGGCGAATAGCTTAATGTTGTTCATGTGTAATTTACGTTGAGTAGGCTAACCATATTGTTAACTTAATGCGTGTAAGGTGAACTAGCAAACACCGTCGTAGTTACATGCGGCTGTCTTCTTGTTTGATGAAGACAGCCGCAGATACTCCCTTCATCCTGGCCAAAAAGGCTAAAATGACCAAAGAAAAAGTGGAAAACAGCTGAACATGAGAGGTTTTTGGACAAAGTTTGTGTTCTCCATTCTTTAAGCACCGATTTGAGCACCATTTAAGCACCGGCACCGTTTCAAAACTACCGGTTTGGCACCGGTATCGGATAAAACCTAAAGGATACCCATCCCTAGTCAGGATGCTCTTGATAGATCAGTGTTTGAAGTTCACGAGGATGTCTGAGGACAGGTGGTTCTTTCTCAGAGTCCTCAGAAAAGAAGAGGCGCTGGTGGACCTTCTTGACCAGCTTGGGGCAGTTGGTCATCCAGGTGAGATCCTTGGAGATGTGGACACCCAGGAACTTGAAGCTGCTCACACGATCCACAACCGTACCTTTGATATAGATGGGTGGATCTGGGTAAGCATTCCTCCTGTCGCTCCTTAGTCTTCTCTGTGTTGAGATGCAGGTTGTTGGTGTCCCACCAGTCAGCCAGACGATCCGCAACCTCGCTGTCGGCAGTGGAAGTGGAAATGTGTGTAAGTGGAACAATAAAAAGCAACAAGAAACAGGAATCTTCACATGTTCATAAACCACAAAAGCTCATTTGGATCTGGAAGTAGGGAGGTTATGGAAATGACAGCAATTCTACATTTCATTTTACAGCACAGTGTACATTTTAGTTTGTTTTAGCTGAAAGTGCATTCACCAAAAATTATATTAAACACATTTATTTTCTTTATGTGTAGTTTTGGAGTTGCAGAGGGTTCTGTACTGGGACCAATTGAATTCATCTTGTTCTTTTCCCTCGCAACTATTTCATGCTTACTTGGACGGTTCTGAGATCAGATGAAATACAAAATATACCCTGTATGAGGGATTTTGTCTATTTAACATAAAAAAATCAGGTTGAAATTGATTTTTTTATTGCTGATTTGAAATGAGACATTTAGCATGTCGAGAAAATGAACTAAGCCCTAACCCTGCCTGTAAGTGATGACCTAGTTGACAGAGGTTAAATTGTTGCCATTATTAAAGCTGCTCTGCTGTAACACCAGGTTATACCAGTAGATGGGAGCAGACTTTAAGTGTGATTCATGTGCGTTTCTAGTGTCACTGGAGGAACTCTGTGCTGGTTTAGGTGATGTGTTTCTGAAAGATTTCTGGGATAAGTTACATGTTCATTTATAGTTCATCAAACAATAAAATAAAGGCCTAGCTTACAAGGAAATATATTACTTGTACTTCCTACTTTTGCCTATGTCATTTGTGGCACATTGCAAACATGTAAAGACAATTTGTTAGTAGCAGCAGCGTTTTAAGTTATGTTTAGCATGCAATGTAAAGAAATGATGCTGCTGATCAAAAGCTGGAATGATGGCATTGATATTATTGATGGGTTTCTGAGGGACTAAGAAAAATAAATAAAATCTCTTCAATCTCAAACACAAATAAATTATGCACTGCAGCTTTTCTTTGTAGTTTGTCACCACTGAATGATGTCCCTGCTGATTTTAGTCTGTGGTTGCGGAGTGGAGGTGTGTATCGGTTAGCCACAGTCGAACTCAAACAAATCATCTTTTCCATCTGACTCTTGGTGAAACCCACAACCACATGACAAAAACAACTAAAAAAAGAAAAGACTTTTAAGTGAATACCATGTTCGCCCATCACCTCATTTACATCACCTCATTGCTGCCAACCAAAAAAAGCCTGACAAAACAGACACAGAAACTGTGCTCTGGCTTCAGCGAGCAGTGGTGCACAGGAACCATTAGAAGACGAGTCCACTGTGGTCATAAAGGGATGGACTTGGTCAACAACAATAGTCAGGTAGGCTGTTGGGCCTACGATGTGGAAAGTAAATAAGCTAATCAAATGAGTGATTTGGTCATTTGATATCTGTGTTAATGAGCAGCTGAATCAGTGTACCTATGATAGGTGAGCGTGTAACAAACCTTACATTCTCCTGTCCATCTCTCTTTTAAAGAAACCGGTCAACTTTCCATGAAACCTTTTTTTCTGACAGAGAGATGAAAAGTCTGATATTATTCAAAGATCTGAGGTTATGTCATGATGTGGTTTGGTTAGCTTATCTTGTGATGGGTGGAAACTGAATGAGCAGCTAGCTTGGCTTTGTCCAATATAAAGATAAAGAGCAGCTGTACCTGGACCTCCTTGCTCAACGTATCTTCAGTTCTCACTGCAACTGGATCAATCTCTGCAGAATAAAATATTTAAATTACTGCAGGTAACACAACTGGAATAGAAATGTTATGCTGACTCACTGAAAAAAATCAGATCATAAAAAATTAACAGTACGACTGAGTTATTTTTAATATTGAATGAGAAATCTTTTCCACATGCACAGTGCAAAGAGAACTCAATGGTTGGGACTAAACAGCTGTGAAAACCATTTGTTGGAGATGCTGATCAAAAAAGAAAGCTTTAGTTTGTTAAGGAAATTGAATATTGGACTGTGGACTAATGGAAAATGGTCATGTGATCTGATAAGCCCAGATTTTCCTGTATAACGGGCACATTAGTGTAAAAAGAGTGTGCTGTTGAAGTGACACCATCATGTTTTCTGTCTACTGTAAGAGGATTGGGGTTGCTTAGGATGAGGTTTAGCAAAGTTATGTGGCCGATCATGGCTCAAGAGTTGGCAGTTTGTCTTGTAACTGGAAGGTTGCTGGTTCGAGCCCTGGCTCGGACAGTCTCGGTCATTGTGTCCTTGGGCAAGACACTTCACCCACTGCCTACTGGTGATAGCCAGGGGCGGATGGCACAATATAGCAGCCTCGCTTCTGTCAGTGCGCCCCAGGACAGCTGTGGCTACAACTGTAGCTTGCCTCCACCAGTGTGTGAATGTGAAAGTGAATGAATAGTGGAATTGTAAAGTGCTTTGAGGGTCTCAAAAAGCGCTATATAAATGCAATCCATTATTATTAGTAGTAAAAACAATTAGGTCAGGGCCGGTTTTTACATAAGTGGATTTTTTTTGCCTTACCTAATGGCACATCTCCCAAGATGACAATGTCAGGATACACTGTTAAAACCGATGGTTGAGGGAGCATTAGAGAAAGAAAGAAAGAAAGATTTTTTTTTATTTTAACAACACTGGGACTCGGGGTCCGTGAGCAGTGTGGACCTTTAGTATTATTATTATTGTATTGGATGTATGTTTTATGACATTTTCGTACTGCGTGCTAGCTAGCATGACGGAGTTTCTATACAGCTGGGTGGGTGCTATGTTACTGATGCTGAACTTTATTTGGTTCATACGGTTAATTATTAGTGTTGCCAACTGTCTCGTAAAAAACAGAATCGTCTGGTATTCAGAGAAAATATTACGCGTTTCGTACTGACGTGAAAAGAACACAGTTTGTCCCGGACTTCAGCTACAATGAAAAAGACAGAAAGCTGAAGCTGCACAGCTGCCTCTTCTTCTCTCATTCTCTCCTCTCCTGTTTCTACTTCAATCATGAAACTGATCAATGATCAGCTGATCGGCTTTTCTCTCTTGTTTATTTATCGCTCACTTTGCGCCAGAAAGAGGAAACCAGCGGATGTCGCGTTAAACAACAGCATCACGTTTAAGCTTGATCAGCTGTTGTTAGAATTTATTTAATATTAATTTCTATTGTCAGCTGATGTTTGCTGGAGCCACAGCTGTAAAGCTGCTGGTCATGATATCGGTTTGGTTATCTGGTGAGAGGGAAACATGCAGATGAAACCAGGAGATGTCCTTACTGAATCATCAGAGCTGAACAGGTGATGGAGAAACAGGTTTACCTTTTAGGTGACATGAATGAGTTGAAGGGAAGTTATGAACTGTTTCTGAGAGACAAATAACACCAGGATCCTTTTCTACGTAGCTGACAGCTGGTAACTGTGCAGGGGCGGGTCTAGCAAAGTGTTGCCAGGGGGGCAGGTAGGGCATTAACAGGAAAAGGGGGGGACAAGGAAATACTTTTCTTTATTATTCTCATTTAAAATGTCTCGCTTTAAAAAAAAATAATTATCTGAGTCTTACAACAAACAATTGATAGATTGATACATATATACCATCAGAACAGTGTACATCACTGTCACAACAGTGTTTATTTTCATTCATAGGCTTTATGATTTTTCCTATAATGGCGGGCCGGTCTCTAGTCAAAATGCCCGGGACGATTTTTTTGTCCCAGTCCAGCTCTGTATGCAGCTCATCTGCAGTCTGGTGTTACCTACATCTTCCTATTCAGAAGGCAGAATTTCCAAGTTCTGAGTACAATCAAAAGCACCACGACTGCAGTTTTTGTGTTGGATGTAAAAAGCAGGCTAGAATCATGGCGGCGGTCAACGACGGTCCAGGCATGGGATTTCTCTCGTGGAAATGTGCACATTATTTTTTCCTTTCTATTGGTAGGTGGCACAGTGCACTTGTGGCAAGTAAGCAAGCTAGAAGACTGACAATCTTGCTGGGTATCCAGTTACGGAAGCAACACATTAACAAGAGAATTCTGAGTAAAACCAAAGTTACTTTCCCTAGTAACTAGTTACTTTGAAAGTAACGAGTAACTTGAAGTAACTGAGTTACTTTTTTAGAGAAGTAACTAGTAATGTAACTAAGTTACTAATTTAAAGTAACTTACCCAACACTGGTTATCAGGAGAGCAGACAGTCAAAGTACAAGAATTCAAACAAACACAGAGATTCTACTTACAGAGCAGACACAGCACAGATGTTTCCTTCATCGTCCTTCTCACTCATTTGAGCTTTTTTTCATTTCTCTCACTGACACCAAGTAAAGCCCGCCCTCTTCCTCTGAGCACCAGCTTTCTACTGGCTCAAACACTGAAGTAGAAAGCAAACATTTTCCTTTGTGTAAAAAACCCTGAAATTAAAAGATAGTGGCTTAAAGCTTCTATGAAAACAAAGACCAGGAAAACATAAGTGTACACAGAAAATCCACTGTTGTCTATAAAGTAAAACATATATACATAAGAAAAGTTTTCACACAGTCTGATTATATTTAATATCAGTGATTCTCTCTATCATTCATTATTTCACATAAATGAAAATTAAGAATTTCAAAAAGGAAAGAAAATGAAGTCCTTTCTGCTCTCAGTGATCTGTAATTTGGTTGATGAACAAATCCATGTCCATGTAGTGGACGTCCCCCTCAGTGAGAGAGGCAGATATGAGCTGAAACACAGGAATCAAACCAGGGACGCTGCTGTTATGGAGCTGAACTGGAACCATTCAGACACTGAGGCCCTCTGAACACATTTTAATCACAGCTGTGCAGAGACACATGAACAGGCCTGAACCCTGAACCCCAGACTACAGATACTGACATGGTATGTTGGTCGAGTACGACTGAGCTATGATTGTTTGAGATTTCCAGATCAGGTTGTAAGAACTTTAATAACCTAAAGAAGAGCTGATCAATTTTCCAACACAGTGTTAACTTCAGTTTGATTGAACCAAAAGTTCACTCATCTAAACATTACAAAATCAGACAAAAACATTCATTTTCCTTCATGGGTGATTATAAATTAATGAATAATGAATGACTAAGCCTTTATTTGTCACTTGCAGTTGCCTGCAGCAAAATTGGACCTTTTCGGACCATACATACATTACACAAACATCACATTGGGAGACAGGTCAGAACAGGTAGCTTTGGAAAACAATGAAATGCAGAATGCATGAGGGAGGAGGAGAAAAAATAACTCCACTCAGACTGAGCTCCTAGAGGAGAACAGTTTGAGAACAGGGGAAAAAAACACCTCAGCACAGAGAGCATGTGAATCTTCACACCTTACAACATAAAGGACGTGCACTGGAGGTGTTTTGAGAGAGGTAGGAGGGTGATTGTATATCTGTGTGTGTGTGTGTGTGTGTGTGTGTGTATCCTGTGTCAACTGAAGAGAGAGTGTCATTTCACCCACTTTTAAGAAAAAGTCGCCAGGCCTCCATGTTGCGTTCAATAAGCAGTCTGAGTACTCACAGCCCTTCCACAGCAACACTAGATGGAACAAGATGATAGAGTCACAAGATGCAACGGATATGTGCGAAATGCTGAGTATTGTGCAAAAGTAACTTGGTCTGTGTGTGTGTGTGTGTGTGTGTGTGTGTGTGTGTGTGTGTGTGTGTGTGTGTATGTATGTATGAGAGTGAGAAACTGCAGTTAAGTGCTTGGTAGTGATGTGTATGGAGGTGTGCGAGTGTGTGTGTCATTCCAGTCACTGAGTGTTCAGGAATCTGACGGCTTGGGGGAAGAAACTGTGTGTGGGGTCCTCCACAATGCTGGTGGCTTTGCCGATGGAGCAGGTGCTATAAGTATCCGTGATGGAGGGAAGAGGGACTCCAATGATGTTCTCAGCTGCTCTCACTATCTGTTGTAAGTATATTGTCTTCAGTGTCCTCCATTGAGAGTGCCACCAGGCTCACGCCACTCCCCCATCCAGCCTAACAACCTGCATAACAGACTATATCAGCTTCTGTATGGATAACACTGTATTGACCAGGAAAGTAGACCAGGTTTAGGCTAATAAATTGAAACAGTTTTTTAACAGGTTTGATTCAGAAGCCCTTCCCTCCCCCATCCACCAGAGCTCTTCACCCCTCCTTCACACCTCTCTGCAACCCCCCATAGCACCGGGGATACCAGATGCAACTCACCTGCCCTCTATTTCCTTTTCTTTCAACGACTCTACTGCCTCCTCCCCCCATGCCATTCATCAGGAGTAATACACCTAAACCCAGTGCAGTTTGTCTACCAGCCAAACATTGGGGTGGATGATGCTGTCATCTACCTGCAGCATTGGGCCTTTTCCCATCTGGAGAGCACCAGGTGCACTGTGAGAGTCATGTTCTTTGATTTCTCCAGTGCCTTCAATACAATCTAATCCTCAGTGCTAAGGGGGAAGCTGCAGGGAGCAGGAGTGGACCATCAGTTGTCCTCGTGGATTGTTGACTATCTTACCAGTAGACTACATCTTTCACCATCTTACAATGATGTGACTGCAGCCATTCCCCAACTCTCTGTAAATGGTACACATGGCCATTGATCAGTGGTCATATCAACTTGCATTTTAATGAACTGTCACGGCTCGTGGGGCAAGTCATGTGGAATTTAATAAGGACCCAGGATGCAGGCAGCTTCTGATATGAGTGAGCTTTATTGTGCCGCTGAAGATACAAACAGCAGAGGTGATGGGAAGTGCAGAACCTTAGACAACCTTGGGTAAGCTAACAAAACACAGACCTGATACTTTTACAGAGACACAGGAGGATGCGAGGAAATGACGCAGACAAACCAGCGACGACCCCAAGATGACACACACTATAAATACACAGGCAGGCACAAGAGGGAACAAAGAACAGGTGGCAGCACAGCTGGGACTGATTGGGGAAGATGAGACAAGGAAGCGAAACAGAATACACTCACATGAGACACGGACCTTCAGAATAAAACAGGAGATGCACAGAGACATTGTACAGACACAAACAGAGGGATCAGAGAAACCAAACTAAAAATTTAAAAAAGGTACATCGTGAAATCAAAAACTAATGATACGAAACAGAAAACAATGGGTCACAGACCCAGGACAGTGACAGTGCTGCAGGCTGGATGGATCCCTCAGACCCTCCAGCAAGGACAGACAAAGACTGAACGGGACCCTTGGAAAGACGAAGGCATTCAAAGGATGACACATGGCAATAGTTTTTAATATATTCCCCGCAGCGCATATCTTGTCTTCCTCATACAATTGTTCATTTTGTAGTTATTAATGGATTTTATAAAGTAGATCTCTTAATTGTTTGTTGGTGCTACTGTTACATGTATAGAAAGTTTTGTATTAGCATGAAAGCTTGTGAACTGACTATATTCCTGAGGCTCATTTACTAATTAAATAGTACCTCCCACGGGTCACATCTGTACCAACATATTTTCAAAGTACAGCTGTAAAATGTCACATATCAGTTTCAAACACACTGAAGCTTTTCAGTGTCATTTGAAACCACTGAGTGACACTTCTGCTGTCTTTAGTCTCACACTTTTCTGCACTGAATAGAGGTGTGTCAGTTAGCAAAAGCAAACTCAAGTAAGTCAGATTTTCCATCTGATACCTCAGCAAAACCCACAGAACCACACACGGAAAACAAGTGAGAACAAACATTTATTAATCTTGTAGAGGAACTAAATTGCTACTTCAGCAACAAGATCAAGATGTAACAAACATGAATAAAATATAAATAACAGTGATCTTACTGAGAACATAAAAATGTTTTTAATCATACTGCTGATTTTGCAGCAAAATACACTTTAAAAACGCAGATAAAAAAAGAAGAGATTACGCAAAATACACACAAATCTGCATACAAATCTATTTAGCATGTACATATCCTGTTGTCTGTGGTGCTGGGGGGAGCAGTTAGACACCAGCGGTTGGACCCGTGGACCACTTCAGTGAAGAGTAGACAACATTGGGCTCTGGGTTAAAGTCTGAGTACACACACACACACACACACACACACACACACACACACACACACACACACACACACACACACAGTTTAAACAACAGGAAACCTAAGGAAAGCAACAGATAACTAATCAATAACTAAAACTAAGGACTAAAGACTCAAAATACTAAGGAAATGCATGAAGACATAAATGTAATTGATAAACAAACATTCAGATACAGACTCCTTAATAATCAAAAATTCACAAGTTCAACTCTAAACCATGGCTACAAAACCAGGACCATGCCACTCCCAAATTATTTATTTCCACTTACACTTACCGTTTTCAGTGTACAAGTGCATTCACACTTAAAGGTACGGCTACTTGTGATGCACGAAATATCTTAATTGTTTACTAATAACTGTGTTTTTTACGCGCGTGTGTGTGTGTGTGTGTGTGTGTGTGTGTGTGTGTGTGTGTGTGTGTGTGTGTTGGAGTACGCTGAAATGTTGCTGAACTAATCAAGCTAATGTCTGAAAAGACAATTGCTATAAACTGTGGCAACATAAAAATAAAACACATGAACTCTGACTTTGTGTCTGGAATTCATGCTAGCAACATAGTACTACAGTGGCGCCCAACTTCACCCAACACACAGAACTATGTTGGACTGACAGGCTGTACAGCCAGTGCAAGCCCTGGCCGAAATCACGGCAGAGCATCAAGAGTAGGCAGTAGCACATTGTATCCCTGCAGATTAACTATAGTGATTTCTAGACTTGTTTGAGGCTGTGCACGAAATGTCTGGAAGCACAATGGGCGGTTTGGTTACTTCCTCTGCTGTCTCGGGAAGCCCAGATACCAGTGCTCAGCCTACTGTCAGTATCTTTTGGAAGTCCATAATGCTGTGCTGGATCACTTTGGCTATTCCCCAAAACTACTGTCACCACCTTTGCAGCTCTTGTCTGAAAGTGGGGAACTGACCCTTCTCCTACAAACAAAAGATGAAGAATGTAGCAATCAGGGAGCTGCAAATGGGAATGGCTGAGGAAGGAATGGACATGCTACAGTTAGATCCTGGAACAGGTGGTACTGTGGCCTCTAATTAGAAAGGTGTAGATAGACTGCCACTGGCCAGTGAGTGTGAAGACAGCCAAGACCTTCATAAAAGGATGGATATGTTGGGACATCCAAAGGGATTGTGGGCATTCTCACGGGAGGAGGCAGGCCAGTGCTGGCCCCAAGAAAAAAGCCTTTTGGCCCTTCACTGGCACATCCATTGAGGTTAAATGCAAAATGTAATTCAAAATCCTGCTCCTCACATTTAAGGTCTAGAATGATCTGGTCCCATCTTATCTTAATGACCTTGTAGTACCATATCACCCTATTAGAGCACTTCGCTCTCGCTCTGCAGGCCTACTTGTTGTTCCTGGAGTATTTAAAAGTAGAATGGGAGGGAGAGCCTTCAGTTTTCAGGCCCCTCTTCTGTGGAACCAGCTTCCAGTTTGGATTCGGGAGACAGACACTGTCTCTACTTTCAAGATTAGGCTTAACACTTTCCTTTTTGCTAAAGCATATAGTTAGGGCTGGACCAGGTGACCCTGAATCCTCCCTTAGTTATGCTACAATGAGTGTAGGCTGCCGGGGATTCCCATGATGCATCAAGTTTTTCCTTTTCATTCACCTTTCTCACTCACTATGTGTTAATAGACCTCTCTGCACTGAATCATATCTGTTATTAGTCTCTGTCTCTCTTCCACAGGATGTCTTTACCTTCTCTCACCCCAACCGGTCGCAGCAGATGGCCCCGCCCCTCCCTGAGCCTGGTTCTGCCGGAGGTTTCTTCCTGTTAAAAGGAAGTTTTTCCTTCCCACTGCTTGCTTTTCTATTTTTCTCTGTATGTATAATTGTAGGGTCTACCTTACAATATAAAGCGCCTTGAGGCGACTGCTGTTGTGATTTGGTGCTATATAAATAAAATTTAATAATTTAATACTACAAAACCTGCGTGCAGATACAGCTAGTGGTGCAAAGGTTACTTTTAAACTGTATTCCAGATTACATGCCACAAAATATATTTTGTAATGTATTCCTCCACGCTGGCTTAGTTTAGTGTAGCATAGAGACAATCTAACTTTCAGCTCTGTTAAAGAGCAGCCGCACTTCTGGGCCTCTTTGATCTGATGTGTGTTTGTCCATAAGTGGCGCCTTCCTAATTACTGCAGATACAATAGTAGTAATGGAATAGTATTAGACAGTTGCTATAGCAAAATGTTATTTATTCTTGTTTATGAAGAAAATAAGTCCCAACCTTTACAAACATCAGAAGCTTTTCACAGTTTTTTTCCAACTTCTTAACACCTCTGCAGAGAAACGCTAACAGATGACAAAGACCTGCGTGATGTTTGTGTGAAAACTGAAGGTGAGCAACCACAAAACTGCCATCTTCTCTCAGTGCAAAGTGACACATTTCACCACAGAGCACAAAGCAAACGTATTCTAACAACAAGCAGACTATTCATCAAACTAGAAAAGATGGCTTCCTACTATAGTTAATTAGAATCATTAAAGCGTGTGCTGTGGATTTTCAAGCAGAAGTTTAAAGTGAAAATTATTTATTGTATCAGAGGTCTGTTCAGTTTGTCTTGTTATACGTCTCATGGTAACACACAGGAATTAATTAAAATCCAAAATAAGCTGTTATTTTTTAGGGGAGGGGTGTCATTCATTTTGGCATTTAAGATATACGGTCACTAGTTACATGTCAAGGTAGTGCTGATTACACCATTCTTTTGGAACATTTTAGATTTATTATGTATTTTTGTAAATTTCTGAAAAAAAATGAATATACAGTTGTATCACAACAAAGTAAATAAAAAGAGGTCATAAAGTATGAAGTGGAATAAATAACGATGGCTCATTCAGCAACAACAAGCTGCATCGGCTCTTTTTAGGACAGATGTATAGCTGTCCATGGATGCTACCTGTTACCTGTAACAGTGACACATTCAAATGACTTGATTTAGAACCAATAAAAATTTTGTCCACCGCATACTAATAAGTAGCTGGCACAAGTAGCTGGTGAGTGTCAACTTACATGTGAGGCCATGCTTTAGGTCTTTCTAGTATCTGGAATATACATTTTCCACTTTTTTTAAGCACCATATTTTTAAATTCTTCTTAAAGCAGTTTTATTGTGTTTCAGTTTATTGATCACCGACTTCCAACTTTTTAGAGTTTTCTAACTTTTTGACTCTTATTAAAACGGATGAAGTGATTATAATTTTAGGTCTTAATGTGTACAGTGATGAATCACCTCAGCTGCTAAACCACGGACCTTCTTAATATCATGATATTTAAGCAACACATTTCCAGTAGTGAAACACTGGATCTTGAAGCAACTGAATTTTTGTTAAAAGTCATGCCAACTATTTGTCCTACACTAAATATTATAGAGCAGGGGTGGCAAACTCCAGTCCTCGAGAGCCGGTGTCCTGCAGGTTTTAGATATCACCCTGAGTCAACACACCTGAATCAAATTATTAGATCATTAACAGGTCTCTGGATAACTTCAAGAAATGTTGAGGAGGTAATTTAGCCATTTGAATCAGCTGTCATGGATCAAGGACACATCCAAAAGCTGCAGGACACCGGCTCTCGAGGCCTGGAGTTGGACACCCCTGTTATAGAGTTTTCATTAACTTCAGAATCTGTTCTTCTTTTAACCTCCTAAGACCCAAACTATTCGGTGGCATGCATTTTTAAATTCTCTTTGCTGGATGTTTCCCTTACAAGAGTTCAAGAAGGTGGCTTGGGAGACAGAAGTCTAGGCATCTTTGAAGCCTGGACTAAGATAAGCATGAGAAAATGGATGAATGTAAATAAATGTTTGCATGTATGAATGATCTTGTTTACACATAATTATAATTGTTCATTTTCATTTACTGAATTGTTGTTGCTTTCTTAAACAACCTAAAAATTCACAATATTCCAATCAGCCCCATGCTAATTGGAAAACCTATCAAATATCAGGAAGTCAAAAGTTACCATTTAGCCTAAAGCAAAGTCTCAGTGTGTGTTTATGTCGAACCATGAAGGAAACAAAGAGCAGCTGTACCTCTAATCCGTGATTGTTTTTTCTCGTCCTTGATGATAATTTCACCGTAACTGACATCTCCTGTTTTCACTGCTGAGCAGACTGGATCACTCTCTGTACATAAAACACACAAACAGGACATCACTGCGAGTGATAGCAGAGCTGCTCGTATAGAAACTGCTGCATCACACACAAAAAAACCCCATTCAGATCTGAAGTTTTTCTTTATGTAGTCTTCGTAGTAATTTAACAGTATAGGCCATGAATGAAGAGAGAAGAATCTAGAAGTGCAGAGGATTAGAACAGAGGAAGCAAAGACAGCTATGATGATGACAAAGAGTGTAAAGGGAGAACACATAAATGTGGAGGTACAGAGATGTCTAGGAGAGATGGCATGGGAATTTTCAGCCAATCTTATTTAACACAATCTTGGGTTGAGAGGATGCCAGAGGAATGAAGTCTATTGCTGCTGATTTTCAAAAATAAAGGCTGATGTACAGAACTGCCATAACTGCAGAGACCAAACTGATGAGCCACACCATGAAGATACAGGGAAGAGTTCCTGAAGCTAGGTGAAGAGAGCCGATGATCAGTGAACAGTAGTATGGCTTGATGTTGAAAAAAGAGCTCTGATGTGATTTATGCTTTCAGAGAATTTACAAGAGGAGTGAAGAGAAGGTCAGAAGGAGTTTCACTATGTCTTTGTGGATTTAGAAAAAGCAGTTGACAGGGTGCGTGGCAGAGAAGTATTTTGTGAGGGCGGTGCGGGACATGTATAAGGACAGAGAGAAAGTGGTGAGGTGTGTGGTAGGAGCACACAGATGGCTTCAAGACGGTGATGGTGTTACATCAGGGATCATCTCTGAGCCCTTTTGTTTTTGCAGTGGTGATGGACAGGCTAACAGATGAAGTCAGGCAGGAGTCTCTGGACTGATGTTTGCAGATGACATTGTGGTCTATAGTGACAGGTTAAGGTATGGTCTGGAGAGAAGAGGAATCAAGCCAGTAGAAGAAGACAGAATAGATGTGAGTGAATGATAAGAAGGTTGTGTAACAGTGAAGCTGGAAGGTGTAGAGGTAGTGAAGGTGGGTGAGTTTAAATACCTGGGATTAACTATTCAAAGAGACAGTGAACGAGAAAGACAGTGCAGGCAGAGTGGAGTGGGTGGAGGCAGGGGTGGTCCTGCATGTTTGGTGCCCTGGCGAAAACTCCCTCTGGCACTCCAGTATCAACACCCAACATAACCTAATAGACCTACACCTTGTATAGAGTTCCCCCCCCCCAGGATTTCACACAACCCAGGAGGGAAAAAAAAGATACATAATGGGCTTGGACTGACAACATCATGAATGAAATGTGTTTGGAGGCAGCACGTCCCCCTCCCCTTTCAACAGGTTGGGTGAGAGACTTCATCACAGCAGCAGCAGCAAGCAGGCGTACCAAGGGCCCTCGCGCTCACTTTTTGCACGCATATATATATATATATATATGTGAAAGAATTTAGAAAACACATCGGTGCAAAGTATAAGTCTATATCATAATGTCTTCTGGTTTTGTGTTTGTTGTAGGGCCAACATTACCGCTTAAATCCGGCTAATTGGGATGACAAGTTTAAACGCAGTCATTTCATCTGGAGCACAGAATGGAAAACTTTGAAAAAACTGCCCGAAATGCATTGACAGAGACATATCAGGGATTTTGAGTCTGTCTGTGCTCCAAATAGATTAATTGCATTAAAATTTGTATGTTAATTGTCATAATGGCGTTTAAGTTGACAGCCCTGGTTTGTTGGTTTGTTTTTATTTTGCTTTATCTTCATTAGGTTATTAGGTGACGCTCCAGCCAGCCAGAGAATCTACCATGACCCACTAGAGGGCTAGAGTGGTTCCCAAACTTTTTTCGCTAGGCCCCCTTTGTTTTACAAGAGAAATGTTCGCCCCCCCCCATCCTCCAACCACACACACCCATATTTTGGTTTCAAACTTCATTGCGGTGTTTTTCCACACCTCAAACATTTAGTAAACACTTAAACACATACAAGTAAACAGCACAAATTACAGGTAGTAATAAAATACACTACTAGCTATTTTACGCTACGTCCACACCTACACGGGTATTTTTGAAAACGCAGCTGTTTCTATGCGTTTGGGCCTTTCGTCAACACGTAAACGGAGTTTCGAATCACCGAACAAAGTTTTTTTAAAACTCCTTTTTTATTTTTTTGGGACGAGGAATACAGAGTTCATCACGCAACGTCAAAGGTATGTGCCTCTTTTCACGTCACGCTGTGCGCCACGTTATTGTTTACATGAGATGAACTGCAGAATGGCAGATAGACAAAATACTGTTTCTGTTAATCTGTCTCTATCTGCAGGTTTTACACGCTTACATATACACACGCAGTTACTGTCCATCTATTTAGAAAGGCAGAGGCGTCACGGTGTATTTTACATATAGTTGTTTTTTTTTCCCTGTGTAATAATGTTCAACATTGCTGTCAATACATTTTTCAAAAAATGTCTCTCTGTGCAAAATTGGTTTAAACACAAACAGCTGTTGGATGCTGTTTGTCCGTGATTTGAACAGGGGGAACAAATTGTAGCAGGATGAGCCTGATATTATTTGTATCCCACTGTAACTTTACTGCATAAAGAGCTAACATCTCCAAAATGTCAGGAGTAGTTAGTTATTACAAGAAGTGTTTGAACTAAAAATCAAGAATGTTGGATACTGTTTGTCCCTGATTTGGAGAGCCCAGCGCTGCTCCCGATGAAGGAAAACCAATTCTGCAGGGGAGACCTACCTCGGCACTTGTGCAGGTGAAACCAAAGGGCAGATTTGCTTCACCATATTTTCTAGTCTTTGGCTTAGAATGAAGTTGGTTTGGAAACATATTCAGCTATGCTTCATCTCCTGCTTTGAGTTTGTTTGGGAGCCCCGTCACAAACCTGTCCATTGTGCTAGCAAAATCGCTTTACATTATAAAAAAATAACCACTGATCACCAAAAATATTTAAATTTACATATACAAAAAAATCTACCCCTCACCCCGACCCCCTAAAACAGCAAAACAAATTAACAACATATAGGACAAGATGGAAAAAAAAAAGCTACATTAACAGTAATGAATACATCTCTGGAATTTAGGCAAAACTTAACTGACAAACACTTTCCAGTGAGCAAACACATCTGCTCTGTAACACCAACCACTCAACACACAAAATATACATCAGCAAGAAATTTCTTTGCTGTGACTGTGATGAATGAATGTGAACTTTATTCTTCTAAAAAAATGAAATTATAAAAGATCAGGAAGTCTGAGTCTCACCTTCAGGTTTCCTGTGAACACATTGTCTCACCAGCAGAACCAGTAACACCAGTAGAACCACAACACAGACTGATCCAACACATGACAACACAGAGAGAACAGGAGGAGAGAGTGATGGAGGAAGAGGGATGGAGGTGGAACCAGGAGGAGGTGTGGATGTAGGTGGAGGTGTGGATGTAGGTGGAGGTGTGGTGGTGTGTTCCCCTAAAATAAAGCAAACACAGTCATTAAGTTGTCGTCACATTGTGAATGTTGAAAGCTGCAGAAACACAGACAGGTGAGTGTGTCACCTGTGACAGTGATCCAGCTGGATGGAGACTCTCCATGACCGCTGATGTCACACTTGTAGAGGCCTTCATCAGACCTGGAAACATGCTGGATGGTCATGTGACCTGTAGGCTGCTTCCTGATGAGGGAGCCATCTTTATAGAAAGCAGCTGGGAGGTTGGAGGGAGTGGTCTTTGTTTTACAGAGCAGAGTGACGTCATCTCCCTCCATCACAGGGAGGACAGGACTCTGCAGGATCACTGATCCACCTCAACACAGAGACAAACTACAGCATTTCATCCATTTACACACAGCTTCATCAACACTAACTCCACACACTCAGCTTACCAGTGACTGTCAGGTTAACCATGTTACTGATGGGACCCTCTCTGGACTCACACCAGTAAACTCCACTGTCAAGCAGGACAAAGTAGCTGATGTTACAGGAAGAACCAGCTGGTTTCCCCCATGTACTTCCACACTGAGTCCTCTGTTGTTTGCTTGTGTTTCTCCTCAGAGTCCATCCAGCAGAGCTGTCGTCCTCCTCACAGCTCAGAGACACAAAGTCTCCTTCAAAGAACTGAGAGCTGCTGGGACTCACAGTCAGACGAGCTGTGAGGGTTAAAATCTGTTAGACTTTACATTGTGAAACATGAACCCAATCAGGTCATGTCAGTGAGCATTTCTCAGGTTTAAACTGTGACAGAAGAAGGTTACTGACCTTGGTTTGTTGAGCAGCTTAGCAGTGAGATCAGAACTAAAGAGAAATGACACTCAGGTTGATTTGAGGTGAACATAAAGAACAACTCCACACAAACAGCTGACAAACACACAAACTCGTCGCTCTCTAATACAGGCGTCTCAAACTCCAGGCCTCAAGGGCCGGTGTTCTACAGGTTTTAGATCTCACCCTGGGTCAACACACCTGAATCAGATGATTAGTTTATTACCAGGCCTCTGGAGAACTTCAAGAGATGTTGAGGAGGTAATTTAATAATTTATGACGCAGTAGTAGATTTCACATTGTTAAAGAAAAAGACCAAGGAGAGGGGTGTTGTCTTAAATTCGCATACAGTGCAGGAATATATTAATCAGTATTATCGTTATGTCAGAATCTACACAGATGCATCAAAGAATACAGCCAACCAGAGTGGGATAGCCTTTATAGTTCCTGAATTTAATATCAAGGTGGGGAAAAGGATCAGTGACGATTTATCAGTATACACAGGTGAAATGGTTTCCATATTGTTAGCAGTCCAGTGGATTGAGGAAACGACACCACTAAGATCTGTGGTGTGCTCAGACTCAAGCTCATCACTGGCCAGCTTGCAAGACAGTCACTCAGACTGCAGACCTGACATTCTGATAGAGATCCAGCAAACATTGTTCAGACTTGTTATGTGTTTGTGGTCACATTCTTATGGGTACCAGTGCATCATGGTGTTAAAGGAAATGAAATGGCAGATAGGACAGCAAAAGACACAACAAGGAGACCGATGGTAGATGTGGTTATTAGTGTGAGTAGGACGGAGCTCAAGAGTAGAATACGACACAAAATGAAGGAAAGGTGGCAAAAGCAATGGGAGGAGGAGAGGAAAGGGCGATGGTTTTACAAAATCCAAAGGAAAGTTGGGGAAATGAGAAGTACAGGACGAAACAGGAGAGAGGAGACGATTATATCTCGACTGAGATTTGGACACACTGGCTTAAATAGCACATTATTTTTAATAGGTAAACACTGTACAGGGGAGTGTGACTGCAGTAGGGAACAGGAAACAATAGAACATGTTTTATTGCATTGTCAGAAGTATGATGTGGAGAGGAGACAGCTGATCATAAAGCTGGACGATATGAAAGTGAAGTTGGACTTGTTTGATTCATTTCGCGTGAGCTCTATGAGTAAAAGTTATCAAGCTGTATTTTGGTTTTTAAGACAGACCCATTTGTTCAGAAGAATTTGAATATTTTCTTTTATTTTAATTAATTAATTAATTTATTTGTTTAATTATTTATTTTTTGTCATTTCGGTCCACACTCCACACCAGTTGGTGGCGGTAATGCACCATTTTGCTGTTTGCCAACCGCCAATAAACCCTATACAGAAGAAGAAGAAGATTTAATAATTTAAATTAGCTGTGTTGGGTCAAGAAAACATCTAAAAACAGAGAAAATTAAAATAGTTGTGAAAGGAGCAGAGGGGTTTTTTGGCATTAAAGATATATCTTGGGAAACTGTCAATAAAAGACTTGGAGGGGAGGGGAAGGCAGGAGGACCAGAGGAGAGTGTAATATGATTATTTTACAGTGGAACGCCAGAAGTCTGATTGCAAATGGACAAGAATTTAAAGGATTCGTCAAACACTGCAAAAAGAAACCAGACATAATCTGTATTCAGGAGACATGGCTCAAACCTACTTTAGATTTTGTTATTAAAGGTTATAGTAGTGTTCGCAGAGATAGAAAGGAGGGTAATGGAGGAGGGTGTGCAATATTTGTGGCACAAGGGATTCAATATAGAGTTGTAGCTTTGGGAACACAGTTAGAATATATTATACTTGAAGTTTGGGGAGGGACTGGAAGTTTCAGAGTGATTAATTACTACAATCCAGCTAATAAACTGATGTCGGTGGATGAACTTGACACATATTTAAAGGGAAAAGTAATTTGGTGTGGAGATTTTAATGCACACAGCACATTATGGGGTAATGGTACTGATCGGAATGGTGCAGTGATTGAGGAAGTGATGGAAATGAAGAATTTTGTGTGTTTGAATGATGGAAGTGGCACGAGAGTGGATGTTAGAACAGGTGCAGAATCAGCAATTGACCTTACATTGGTGTCAGACTCGCTGGCAAGTATTTGTTCATGGCAGGTACTGAAAGAGACAAGTGTAGGCAGTGACCATTTTCCTATAATGACGATTATTGGGTTCAGTATAGCAAAACGAGACGTAAGGGGGGTGAAGCAGTGGTGTTTTAGCGATGCTGATTGGGATACATTTAGATTAGTTAGTGATCAGGAAATGCAAAAGATTGATATGAATGTGGGGGTGGATGAGTTAAATTATTTTATTTGTAAGGCAGTTTTGGAGGCGGCCAGCAGGGTGATGCAGAGGAAAGACGGTAGAGGGATAAAGTGATAAAGTGATTAAATATCGAAATAGGGCATTTAAGACTTTAAAGAACAATCACAGTTTTCAGAATTTCATTGAATATAAAAGATTGCAAGCTAAGGTAAAAAGAACCATTAAAAGTGCAAAGAGGGACTTCTGGAGGGGGTTTTGTAATTCAGTGGGGAGGGAGACAAGAATACAGAACATTTGGTCAATGATTAGAAGGATGAATGGTATGAAAAGGGAGTGTGATTATCCAATCCTGAGGGACGGAGACATCACAGCAGTAACAGATGAGGAAAAAGCAAATGTGTTGGCAAAAACTTTTGTTAAAGTCCACAGTTCAGGCAATGTTAGTGAGGAAGGGCGACGAGGAAGAGACATGACTATTGCAGAGAATAGAGACTTAATGGACCTGGTAGTGGATACAGATGATTCATTAAATATCCTTTTTACAAAGACAGAACTACATCGAGTACTACAGACATCTAAATTATCAGCACCGGGAAAAGATCAGGTATGCTATACCATGTTAAACCAACTCAGTGAGTCAGCTAAAGATCTTTTGTTAGGGTTCTATAACAGAGTTTGGGAGGGTGGGAAACTGCCGCAAAGCTGGAAGGAAGCTGTGGTGGTACCCATACGGAAACGTGGAAAGGATGTCACGAATCCAGGAAATTTTAGACCTATAGCGTTAACATCGCATGTTTGTAAAGTGATGGAGCGTATGATAACTGAAAGATTGACGTACTATTTGGAAACTAGAGGATTTATCTCTAAATATCAAAGTGGGTTTAGAAGAGGGAGGAATACTATGGATCCAGTTTTATGTTTGGAACATGAAGTTAGAAAAGCACAAACAAACAGTGAGAGTGTAGTTGCGGTGTTTTTTGATATAGAGAAGGCCTATGATATGCTGTGGAGAGATGGCCTACTGATTAAACTCTGTAAATTGGGTATTAGGGGGAGGATGTACGGGTGGATAAAGGATTTTTTAAAGGGGCGTCATATTCAAGTGAGGATTGGGAAGGTTTTTTCTGAAAGGTTTTTGTTAGAAAATGGTACACCTCAAGGGAGCATAGTGAGCCCTTTGTTATTTTCTTTGATGATAGATGATGTGTTTAATGATATAGAGGCAGGGGTGGGATGTTCACTTTTTGCTGATGATGGAGCAATATGGAGGAGAGGGAAAAATATAGAGTATATTGTTAAGAAACTGCAGGGAACAATTAGCAGAGTCGAAGAGTGGTCTTATAAGTGGGGTTTTAAATTTTCAGTTGATAAAACCAAGGTGATGTTTTTTACAAGGAAGAGAGTTGGTAAGGACGTCAAGCTTAAGTTGTATGATCAAGAATTAGAAAGGGTGAGTAAATTTAAGTTTCTTGGATTGTGGTTTGATGAAAGGTTAACATGGGCTGCACATATTCAGAAGGTGGTGGACAAATGTAAAAAAGTGTTGAATATAATGAGGTGTTTAGTTGGGAGGAACTGGGGAGCGGATAGGAAGTCTTTGAGGGCCATATACACTGGGTTGGTCAGATCACTGTTGGATTATGGGTGTGTAGCATATAACTCAGCAGCAGACACAACTCTGGTAAAGTTAGACCATATTCAGTATCAGGCACTACGAATTTGCACAGGTGCATTTAAAGCAACTCCAACAGCAGCTTTACAGGTGGAGATGGGAGAGATGCCATTAGGACTGAGAAGGGAGCAGCTCACACTTAATTATTGGGCTAATTTACAGGGCCACGGGCAGGATCACCCAACGCATAAAGTACTTAAACCTTGCTGGGAGAAAGAAAGGAGGGAAACGAAGAGCTTTGGGTGGATTGTGGGGAGACATGCAACAGAATTTAATCTGGATCAGTTAAACATTAGTCACAGAGTGCCGTTACCAGCAGTGCCTCCATGGATACTTCCTGATGCTACAGTAGACTTAACATTGTTGAACAAGAAGAATGAGGATAAGGCATTTACTTTGAACTCTCATGCGGTACAGGCTTACATTGACCAATATTATAGTTATGTTCAAATATATACAGACGCCTCAAAGAACACAACCGGTCAAACCGGTGTTGCAGTTGTGGTCCCAGAGTTTTCGGTGGAAATGGGTAAAAGGATTAGTGATGGGCTTTCTGTATACACTGGGGAAATGATCGCAATATTATTAGCTGTTCAGTGGGTGGAAGACGTGAGGCCATTACATGCTGTCATTTGTTCAGATTCAAGTTCATCATTGGTCAGTCTACAGCATAGTCACTCAGACAGTAGAGCAGATGTTTTGACGGAAATTCAGCAGACACTTTTCCAGATACACATGATGGGACTTGCAGTCGTGTTTTTATGGGTTCCAGCGCACTATGGAGTATGGGCGAATGAAAAGGCAGATAGGGTTGCAAAGGAGGCCGTAAGACATGGGGTGGTTGACATGGCTGTTAGTTTTGGCCAAGCAGAGATAAGGAGTATGGTAAGGCAAGATATGAGAGCAAGATGCCAAAACCAGTGGAAGGAGGAAAGGAAGGGACGAAGGTTGTATAAAATTCAAAGGAGGGTGGGAGGAATGAGAAACGCAGGACGGACTAGGAGGGAGGAGGTGATCATATCCAGACTGAGATTTGGACATACTGGCTTGAATAATACATTATTCATGATAGGGAAACATAGTACCGGAAAATGTGATTGCTGTGGGGTAGAGGAAACTGTAGAACATGTCATGTTGCAGTGTCAGAGGTATCAAGTTGAGAGGAGACAATTGATTCAAAATGTCAGTGACCTAAAAATCAAACTGGATCTTGTTGATTTGTTGCAAAAGGAATCGGGAAGTAAAAGTTATCAGGCCTTATTTCAGTTTTTAAAAGAGGGGAACCTGTTTGGCAGGATTTGAGGGTTGTTTTTTTTTTTGTTTGTTTGTTTGTTTTTTTGAGCGTCGTTCCAGACCATACTCCATACCAGTTGGTGGCGGTAATGCACCTTTCAGTTGTTTGCCAACCGCCAATACAAATGTAAGAAAGAAGAAGAAGAAGAAGAAAACATCTAAAACCTGTAGGACACCGGCCCTCAAGGCCTGGAATTCGACACCTGTGCAATAAAAGCTAAGAGGTGTAGCGGATTAAAGAGACAGGAGGAGGTTATTATAAGTAAAATACGAACAGGCCACTGCTTTTTAAATGGCACTCTTTTTAAGATAGGGAAACATCCGACTGGGTTGTGTGATGGGCTATGTAGACGGTTGAGCATGTACTCCTTAGTTGTAGGAAGTATGCAAGTCACAGGAGGGTGATGATGGGTGAAATGAGTGGTGGAAGGGAACTTACGTTTGAACAAGTGGTTAATAAGTTAAGTCATGGTGAAGGGGAAGGGGTGGTTTTCGTTTTTTGAGGAATACTGGTCTTATCAAGAGGATCTGAGGATTCAGGAGTGTTGGAAGATTAAAAGCCAGGAGATGGCTGTAATGCAACAGTTTTGGATGCAAGCTACCGTTAAACTTGAAAGAAGAAGAAGAACAAGAAGGAGGCCCTCAAGGCCTGGAGTTGGACACCTCTGCTACAGGTTGCTAGCCCTTTGAGCATAACACAGAAAGGCAACCATTCACTTTCACAGGAATGGTAGCTTAGGCGGTAGAACAGGACGCCCCTGGCTGCTGCCTTTTGCATGCCAAATATCCTTCCATCCTTTGGAGTATGAATGTGTATACTTCAGTATAGAAGAAAGTGCTTGTATGACTTACAGAAATAAGACATGTTGTATAATGCACAAATCAGTCCATTTACCATTTAAATGTAAATTTACAGTCAGTTTAAATGGCTGATCAGATAACTGGTTATTACCCATCCAACTGTGGGAGGAAACCTACATAGACACTAAGCTGCTTGCCACCTGTTCAATTAAATATAATTAAAAATCTTTAAATTCTATGTAAATATTTCTCTCCAAATCCTAGAAAGGTGATTCTGTTCATCTCCACATACTGTTTTCAGTGGGAGAAACATTTCATTACTCATCTAAGTGTACCCATCCTTATAAACAGTACATTTGCAAAATGTCAGAAACTGCCGCTACTGATTAACGATAGGTCACATGGTCATTTTCATGATCATTAATTTGCAAATTGTCATGATCACTGATCAATGAGTATTTAGGCTTTAGGGTCTAGGGTCGTCTATGATGTCCTTTACTATGGTTTGGAGGTACGGCTAGTGTAGCATCTTGATTTGTGCTCAATCATCCAGGTAAGTAAATCTCCAAAAATTGATTCTGTTTATCTGGATGTAGCATTTTCTGTTGGAGAAACATTTCGTCACTCATCCAAGTCTCTTCTTCAGTCTCAGCTGACTGCAGGTTTCCCCAATTTTATAAATAATACATTTGTATAATGACTGAAACCAGCCCACTGAAGTAACAATGGGCTGGGAGGTCAGTTCCTTCATTATAATTATGCAAATTCTCATGACCATTGATCAACAACCACTGACCAAAACCCACTGATCAAAGAACACTGATCAATGGCCATGAGTACCATTCACAGAGAGTTGGGGAATGGCTGCAATCACAGCATTGTAAGATGGTGACAGATGTACCCTTAGGCCCCCTCCTCGATTCAGAGATGGTCTTTCCCTTCTCACGTAAATGGCCTCCTTGACTCCGCGCTCAAACCAGCGTTCTTCTCTGTCCAGGATGTGTACATCCTCATCACTGAAAGAGTGTCCACTGGCCTGTAGGTGTAAATAGACTGCAGAGTCCTGGCCTGACGAGGTAGCTCTTCTGTGTTGTGCCATCCGCTTCGCTAGAGGTTGTTTGGTTTTTTCCAATGTATAAATCCTGGCAATCCTCCTGGCACTTAACAGCGTACACTATGTTACTCTGTGTGTGCTCTGGCTGGCTTTTAAATGTCTCCCAGTATTGATGGAAATCTTACAGTCTAAGGCTAGCCGCTAGCCTGTCATTTTTCATACCCTCTGTGGTGAACTTGATGTTTGCCCACCAAGTTAACATCTTCAGTTAATTCTGGTTTGTCCTGAGTCTTTAGTTTCAACTTTGTGTCATCCACATACCTGTAGGCCACTTTCCCAAAGTGGCCTACAGGTGCAGTGGTGTGAAAAAGTATTTTCCCCCTTGCTGAGTTCCAAATTTTCTGATATGTTTGTCACACTAAAATTTTTCAGATCCTCAAACAAATTAAAATATAAGACAGATAATGCAAATAAACACAAAATTCTGTTTCTAAAAAAGGTGTTTATTATTAAAGGGAAAAAATCAACCCTTCATGGCCCTGTGTGAAAAATTAAGTACAGTATAACGGGTTGGCCACCCTTAGCAGCAATAACAGCAGTCTACTGTTTGAGATATCAGGCAATGAATTTTGGCCCACTCATCTTTGCAGAATCGTTGTAATTTAGCCACACTGGAAGGCTTTTAAGTTCATGCCACTGCATCTGTCAGATTCAGGTCAGGACATTGGTCACTATTTTTCTTAAGCCATTTAGAGGTGGACTTGCTGGTGTGTTTTGGATCATTGTCCCGCTGCAGAACCCAAGTGCGCTTCAGCTTGAGGTCATGAACAGATGACCAGACATTCTGCTTCACAATATTTTGGTAGAAAGCAGAATTCATGGTTCCATTTACTACATCAAGTCTTCCAGGTCCTGAGGCAGTAAAGCAGCCCTAGACCATCACACTACCACCGCCATATTTTACAGTTTGTATGTTGTTCCTTTTCTGAAAGGCTGTTTTACTCTTACACCAGATTTAATGGGACACACCTTTCAGTTCTCAGCTTTCTGGAGACCTTTTTCCCGAAAGTCATGGGGATCAAGATATTTTCTGTCAAAAGTAAGATGAGCCTTTGTTCCTTTTGCTCAGCAGTGGTTGTAGTCTTTGAACTCTGTATCTATCTAACATGTATCTCTGTATCTATCATATAACTATGTAGTCTGGGCAATGCTTCATCATGTTCAATGTTTTTTCCATGTGTGGATAAATGCTCTCACTGTGGTAAACTGGAGTCCCAAAGCCTTAGAAATTGTCTTGTAACGTCTTCCAAGCTGAGAAATGTCAGTGAATTTCTTTCTCAGTTGCTTCTTAGGAACCTAGCATGTTGTGTGCTTTTGTTGTCAGACAAATTGTATTTAAGTGATTTCTTGATAGAGAACTTTTGGCAGAATAAGTCCTTGATGTGGCAGTGAAACTGAGCTCAGCTTAGTAAAAATGTAATTAATTACAGCTAATTCATAATTTAACAACCTGGGACACTTTTTTACACCGTGCTGCATTTCTTGTTTACTTGGATTATCTTTGTCTAATGTCTCTGCACTCACTATCCTCTATATACAAAATATCCACTACATTTATATATTACAGTAAAGTCATGTGTCCACTGTGCAGCTGTGTTGATATAATGGTAAATGGCCTGTATTTATATAGCGCTTTCTAGTCCCTAAGGACCCCAAAGCGCTTTACATATCCAGTAATTCACCCATTCACACACACATTCACACACTGGTGATGGCAAGCTACGTTGTAGCCACAGCCACCCTGGTGCGCACTGACAGAGGCGAGGCTGCCGGACACTGGCGCCACGGGCCCTCTGACCACCACCAGTAGGCAACGGGTGAAGTGTCTTGCCCAAGGACACAACGACCGAGACTGTCCGAGCCGGGGCTCGAACCGGTAACCTTCCGATTACAAGGCGAACTCCCAACTCTTGAGCCACGATCATGTCTTCTCCTCCATCATCACTTATCAGGAGAGCAGACAGTCAAAGTACAAGAATTCAAACAAACACAGAGATTCTACTTACAGAGCAGACACAGCACAGATGTTTCCTTCATCGTCCTTCTCACTCATTTCAGCTTTTGTTCATTTCTCTCACTGACACCAAGTAAAGCCCGCCCTCTTCCTCTGAGCACCAGCTTTGCTATTGGTTCAAACACACTGTTGGGGAACTAACTGTTTTCAACAGTTATGCATAGTTTTATGTGCAACACGATTATTCATACCGCCACACATACAAAATTAGCACATGAGTGTACTTTTAAAAAGCCCTCTGAACACATTAATGCCATCCTCACACATGTTTATATGTGGCCACTAGAGGGAGATGTTGGACTTAAATACTTAAATACTTGCAGGTCAAGTGCAATCCTGCAGTCGCATCCATTATTAGCAGCTCTCCTCTGTGCCTTTTCTAACTAACAGGGTTAAGATTCTGTGGCCTGGAAAATAGGCCTTAAGTGTCTGTTAATTTTTAATTTTAAAGAAACCTGCAAGAACTATTTGACTGATACTATAATTCACAGGCTTTAATCTTTACCATTTCACAAAGGGTCAATAGAGAATGTCCACAATTTAGAATTTGTTTGCTATTTTATTAAATAAATTTAGCAGGAGCAAAGCAAAAGCTGAAACAAATAATATTAATCACATAATAATCACTGGAATTATTTGTGTCCAATTAATCTACTCTGAGCACTTTAAATACTGATCTTGAAAGGAACGAGAGAGGAGAATGGGTACATCCAGACCTGAAGATGCCCTTATCTCTGTTCTATGTCAATACAGTCCAATAGGAAGGGAGCCAAATCATTGGAAATTATAATTAAGCAGGAAAATGACTCAGCTATAATCCAACACAGCAGAAATGAGCAGAGGAAAAAGCTTAAAAATGTAATTCTAATTTATAAGTACACTATGTTCGGCAGTTAATCTTTTATAATTTCTTGGTGTAGTTTTATACGTGCTCCCCTTCTCCCTCCTCCCCATCGAACGGTCTCCCCTAGGTTGAGCCACACTGTGACAAAGTAGGTGAGAACACCATTTGCCCAGAGTTCAGGCTTGTTTTTCTTAGTTAATATTCTTGTTCTGATTTAGCCACGCCTTATCTTTATTCTGTATCTTGCAAATATTGACTATCCCAGGTTTGTTTATGTTCTGCACTTTTATGGATTACTTATTATAAAATCTTGGTTTAAATCAACTTCATCAAGTTTGTTAATATTTTATTTAATATTTGTTACAGAGTATAGCATGGTGGAAAAGAATGGAGAGAATCCCCCACTAAGCTTTTGGGCTGGCATCACTTTAGATTTTGTTTTGTATTTAATTGCATGCTTTGGTGTTTTTTTTTTGGTGTTTGATGTGAAGTGTGGGCCACACCCATGTGGGAGTGGAGATTCTACTCTAGTCCAGCTGCCAGCTATTTGGAGTTGAGTACAGGGAACAGCTGATTGGGGAGGATTGGAGCCCTTCTCTATAAAGGGGAGAGGAAACAGGAAGTGGGGTTGGTCGTTGTTTTTTTTGTGGGACACTGGTGCAGTAGGGAAGCCTCAGAGACTCCAGGAGGAAGTGTGCACATTTTAAAGGGAAAGATTTTTAACCTGGCCTGGTTTTGCTTTTAAAATAATCTGAGGATGTTGGAGGGAGGACTCATTTTTATTGGGATGTGAGTGGATGTGCTGGGAGGCAGGAAAACAAACACTGGACTGGAGACTCTCTGTGCCCCCGACAAGGAAACTGGACCAGTTTTGGGGAAGTTCTAGCTCCCAGGATGTGATGTGGAGACCCAGCCTCGAACGAAGTCTGGCCTGAAAAGGTGGGTGGCAAGCCTTTTTGAGGAAGATGCAGGATTGTTACGTTTTGGCTGCCTGTTCTTCCAAGTAACCACCTTTCCCCTGTTTGTAACCAGGCTAATAATCCTGACCGCGGTGGCTTTGGGCCTTGGCTTCCTGGCCAGAGTTGTGTCTTCAGCCAGTAGTTTTACCCAGAGAAAGAACAAATAAATCTTGTGTAACCCAGTGCAGTGTGCGTGTGGTGGTGTGTTACTGGTCAATATTAGAGCTACCACTGTCTTGTACGGAGGCCATTTTGGGCCCTACGTAACATCTGGCGTTGTCGACAGGATTTGTGACCAGTATACAAACCCACCTGCCTTAGATTGATCAATATGGCGGATGAGCCATCTGAAACCATTAATATGGTGTCACCATTCTTTATTGGTGCGCCCTGGGTACCAAAATTTTGTGGGCTTAACACAAATTATGAAGATTGGGAGAGCCAAATTAGTGCAATGCTCCGTGCTCAAAAGTGGTCGATAGAACAGCAGTGTGATTTTGTACTGAGTGCGTTAGGGGGAGAACCACGACGTGAAATTCTTATTTTGGAGCAAGTGGAGCGGGATACGCCAGATAAGATCTTTCTTCAACTTAAAGAACTGTATGGGGATAAAACAGCTGTGGGTACCTTGCGTGCCATGTTTTATGAGTGCAGACAAAGGGCAGAAGAGCCTATTAGAAAGTTCACTTTACGTTTAAGGGAGATAGGCCATCGCCTGCAAACAAAAGAGCCACAAGACCCTCGGCGTGCCGACCTGCACATGCGTGATCGGTTTGTCTTGGGCCTCAGGGAGGGTGAGATACAGCGTGATCTACGGCGGCTGTTACGGCATGACCCTAATCTCTCATTCGAACAGGTGCGTAAAGAGGCTTTGCAATTGGAAGCAGATGCGCTGCATAGTTTGTATGAAGACTCCGCTTGTGCCATCTAAAGTGGCAGGATACCTTGAATTGGAAAGATAAATTTAAAGCGGAAATTCTCGCAGAAATGAAGGAGCAAATTATGGATCTCAAGAATACTCTTCAGGAGGAGCTGAGGGAATTTGTTCGATAAGCACCAATGCCACAGACGTGTTCAGCTCCCAGAGGTGAGAGAGAAAGGCGGAATTTTAGTTCCTCTCAGTATAGGAGATGTGCTGAAGTGTCTGAGCCACCTCCAGCAACAAAGCAAATCTCACCGTTGGTGGAACGACCACGGCATAAGTGGGATGAACAAGGGCAGCCCATCTGTAGTAAGTGTGGAGCCAGTGGACACATGGCAAGAGAGTGTCGGGGCAATCCATCTCGGATGGCTTTAAACGAGTAAATCCAGTCACTATGGGCCAGGTGACTGGAAAGGATGACAGTGGTCCAGCCCAGTTAAATCACTCTCAATTTCTAGGGACATGCCATCAAGTAGAGGTACTCGTTGATGGTAAGGAAGTGACATTTTTGCTAGATACTGGGTCTAATGTAACATTAATGCCACAAGCCTGTTTTAGGAGATTGTTTGGTGAGCAGGAGCCAGGAAAAGAAAGCGATCTCAATTGGTTAAAGCTGAAGGCAGCGAATGGATTGGCTATTCCTTATGTGGGCTATGTGTTAGCTGAAGTACAGGTGGGAGGCATTATTTTGAAGGATATGGGAATTGTGATTTCAAAGGACGATCCCAATAATCCTAATGCATTACCTATCTTGGGTATGAATGTCATCGTTCCATGCTGGGATATGCTTTTCTCGAAACCTCAGATACAGACCCAGACCTGGCCTGTCGGCTCAACTGTAGACACTCAACAAGCGTGGGCATCCGCTTTTCAGGACTGTCAGAGAATTCAGGCGGCTGCCCCTGTACAACAGGTAGGGACCCTTCGACCAGCTTATCGCCATCCAGTGATGGTCCCTGAGCACAGCGAGCAGGTGATTTGGGCCAGGGCCCCACAGACACTGAGGAAAGGACAATGTATTTTGGTGGAGCCACTGGAATGGCCTAGTACAGTTGCTGTTGCTCGATCCCTAGGAATTGTCCGTAGAGGCCGAGTCCCCATCAAAGTAAGGAACCTCAACCCTTTTCCTATCACGTTACGACGTTACGAGGCCCTTGCTACATTCTCCACAGAAAATGTTGACATTCAGGAGCCTTTTGAAGTTACTTTTGAGCAAACCAGGCCAGGTATTGTTGAAGTTGGTGTGCACCAGGTGAGCTCGGAACCGCCAGGTAACGCTCCTCATATCGAAGTTATGACACAAGGGAAGTCAAACCTATCCATAGAGGAGCAAGAAAAGTTAAATGGTCTCTTGAGGAAATGGGGCGATGTGTTTGCTGCCGACGAAGAGGATTATGGCCACACGGATGTAATCACGCACTCTATCCCGACAGGTATGGCACCTCCCATTAGAGAGCGGTACAGGCCAATTCCCCCTAAAATGTATCAGGAAGTGCGAGAGTTGCTGAATAATATGATTCGATCAGGGGTGGTGAGGGAGAGTACAAGTCCCTGGGCAGCACCCATTGTCCTGGTACGGAAAAAAAATGGGGAATTGAGATTTTGTGTGGATTACCGCAAGTTAAATGCAGTGACACATAAAGATGCCCATCCACTACCTAGAATCGAAGAGACCTTGACAATGCTGACTAAATCAAAATACTACTCCACTCTTGATTTAGCAAGTGGGTATTGGCAAGTGAAAGTTTCCGAAGCTGACAGAGAAAAGACTGCATTTTGTACTCCTTTTGGCTTGTATGAATTCGAAAGAATGCCTTTTGGTTTGTGTAATGCCCCAGCAACATTCCAAAGGTTGATGCAAAGTTGCTTGGGAAGTCAAATCACAGAGTCTGCTTTTGTATATCTGGATGATGTGATAGTCTACTCACCGGATTTCAACAGCCATCTAGAGCATCTGCAGGCAGTGTTTACAAGATTGAAGAGCTATGGGCTGAAGTTGCGACCTGATAAATGTGTTCTTTTCCAGCAGCAGGTGAAGTTCCTGGGTCACCTGGTGAACAGTGAGGGTGTGGCTCCGGACCCTGATAAGATTGCCGCTGTACAGAAGTGGCCGGCCCCGCAGACTATTCATCAGGTGCGTTCTTTTTTGGGCTTTGCCAGTTACTATCGGCGGTTCATTGCAGGATTTGCAAGTGTAGCTAGGCCTCTTAACTCATTGCTGGTGGGAGTACCTAAGAATAAAAAACAGAATATTCCCATAAACTGGGATGAGAATTGTCAACAGTCCTTTGATCTTCTGAAGCAGAAACTGCTAGAGGCGCCTATTTTAGCTTTTGCTGATTTTAGGTTACCCTTTCGGCTCTACACGGATGCCAGTAAAGTGGGCCTTGGTGCAGTACTTTCTCAAGTACAAGATGGGAAAGAATGTGTGATAGCCTATGCTAGCAGAAGCTTAGCACCCACAGAAAGAGATGATGCAAACTATAGCTCCTTTAAATTGGAGCTGCTCGCTCTGAAATGGGCAGTGACTGAGAAATTTAAAGACTATCTATGGGGGTCTCTGTTTACAGTTTATACTGACAATAATCCATTGGTCCATTTATCGACTGCAAAAGTGGGCGCAGTGGAGCAACGGTGGGTAGCACAACTTGCAAATTATCAATTTGATATCAAGTACCGGCCCGGCCAGGAAAATGTGAATGCTGATGTTCTGTCTAGAATGCCATTACAGGTGCAACCCCAAGACCTGGTGTCCCCACAGAGGATGGGTGAAGGAGCACGGGTTCATGCTGTGAACATTGATTGGTATCCAGGACACTGGAAAAGCTTACAGGAGCAGGACCCCACGTTGTATAAAGTGAGACATTATATGGCCCAAGGAAGGACACCATCGGGGGAGGAGAGACGTCAGGAGTCTACTGCAGTCTTAAATTACATGAGACAATGGTCACGGCTGGAGCTGTTGGAGGGTGTGTTGGTCCGCAGGGGAGTGGATTCCAACACATATGAGGTTTATTATCAAATCCTTGTTCCTTTGCAGGAACAGCAGTTAACATGGAAGGCTTTCCATGAAAGGAATGGTCATCTGGGGGTGGCAAAGACACTCTCAATGTTGCGCCGTGGTTTTTACTGGCTTCAAATGGAGAAGAGAGTGCGTGACTGGACAGCATCCTGTGAACGGTGTGTACGTCATAAAGGCCATGGTGACGGTAAGGCCCCGCTCGTTCCTGTTTTTACAGACGCCCCTCTCCAAATTGTGGCGGTTGATTTCCTTACACTAAGTAGACAGGCAGACTCATACCAGTATATTTTGGTTGCTACTGATATGTTTACCAAGTACGCTTGGGCAATACCTACCAGGGATCAGACTGCTTCAACCACAGCTAAGATGTTGTTGAAACACATTATTCAGCCAATTGGATGTCCAGAACAACTGCACTCGGACCAAGGCACCAACTTTGAGTCCGCCCTCATAAAAGAACTCTGCCAGTATTATAATTGCCAGAAAAGTCGAACCACTGCCTATCACCCTCAGGGCAATGGGGCCTGCGAATGTTTTAACCAGACATTAATAAACATGTTGTCCACCCTAGAGGAAGAGAAGCGAACTCGGTGGGTGCAATATTTACCAGAACTGCTCCAGGCCTATAACAATTCTGTCCATGCATCTACAGGTTACACGCCCCATTACTTGATGTTTGGATGGAATGCTCGTCTGCCAGTTGAGCTGTCTATGGGGATGAAGAGATCCACAGAGCCAACAACCACCCAAGAGTGGGTTAAGAGCCATCATGAACGCTTGAGGCTGGCATACCAAATGGTGGAGAAGAGCAGTCAGAAGGCTGCAAGCCGGATGAAGGGCAGGTATGATGTTGGAGCGAGAGCAGCTCCATTGCTCCCAGGAGAAAGGGTGTTAGTCCATACAACAAGAAGGGATGGAGAAGGTAAACTGGCAGCACACTGGGAGGAAGAGATCCAAATTATAGTCGGTCAGCCGAACCCTGCAAACCCAGTTTACAGAATTCGGCCGGAAGGTAAAGATGGTCCTGTTAGAGTGGTTCATCGCAATCGCTTACGCATATGTGCTTTCCTACCTTCAGATGACTATAAAACAGGAGATGGCACCCCAGAACCAGAGACGACAGCCACGCATGATATAGCGACAGTCTCAGATCAGTGGTTGCTTCTATGGAGCATGGGACAGCAGAGGCCAGGGTCAGATCACTATCCCCCCTCCTACCAGTCGGCCCCTGCTATTCAGGAGGGTCTAAGGAGATCTGCCCGTGAAAATTTTGGGAAACCCCCATCTCGATATAGTTAGTAGAGTGCCCGAGGACGGGCTAGGACAAAGTTGGGGTGTGTGTTACAGAGTATAGCATGGTGGAAAAGAATGGAGAGAATCCCCCACTAAGCTTTTGGGCTGGCATCACTTTAGATTTTGTTTTGTATTTAATTGCATGCTTTGGTGGGTTTTTTTTGGTGTTTGATGTGAAGTGTGGGCCACACCCATGTGGGAGTGGAGATTCTACTCTAGTCCAGCTGCCAGCTATTTGGAGTTGAGTACAGGGAACAGCTGATTGGGGAGGATTGGAGCCCTTCTCTATAAAGGGGAGAGGAAACAGGAAGTGGGGTTGGTCGTTGTTTTTTTTGTGGGACACTGGTGCAGTAGGGAAGCCTCAGAGACTCCAGGAGGAAGTGTGCACATTTTAAAGGGAAAGATTTTTAACCTGGCCTGGTTTTGCTTTTAAAATAATCTGAGGATGTTGGAGGGAGGACTCATTTTTATTGGGATGTGAGTGGATGTGCTGGGAGGCAGGAAAACAAACACTGGACTGGAGACTCTCTGTGCCCCCGACAAGGAAACTGGACCAGTTTTGGGGAAGTTCTAGCTCCCAGGATGTGATGTGGAGACCCAGCCTCGAACGAAGTCTGGCCTGAAAAGGTGGGTGGCAAGCCTTTTTGAGGAAGATGCAGGATTGTTACGTTTTGGCTGCCTGTTCTTCCAAGTAACCACCTTTCCCCTGTTTGTAACCAGGCTAATAATCCTGACCGCGGTGGCTTTGGGCCTTGGCTTCCTGGCCAGAGTTGTGTCTTCAGCCAGTAGTTTTACCCAGAGAAAGAACAAATAAATCTTGTGTAACCCAGTGCAGTGTGCGTGTGGTGGTGTGTTACTGGTCAATATTAGAGCTACCACTGTCTTGTACGGAGGCCATTTTGGGCCCTACGTAACATATTATTATTTAAACTGTTAGTTTGTCCAGTTTAAGAAGGTAAGAAGTCAGCTTACTTACCTCTCTACCAGGAGCAAAACGGGGAAGTGCTGCCTCACTTCCTGTATTTATAGCTTCCCATTTAGTTCTGATGTCACAGGAAGGACCAGGTGAAAAATTGTAATTTAATGAAAGTAAATTTTAGGGTTTTGTTTCCCTGAGAATTATAAGTATTATTGTCAAATGTAACGGCTACACTTCAGAGGTGTCTGTGTTTTCTTGCTAGAGAAAAGTAGCAGCATAAGTGTATGACTATGAATGTAGTGTTTAGTCTTACCCATTGAATGGAAAATTCCATAGTGTCTGGATAGCTTGAGTAATTAAGTTTTTGTGAATATTCTTTTGGTCACCATAAATAAATCACCTGCTACACTGGACCGCATCTGTCTCTTGCCCTTCTTCAGCAACTTTGGCCAAGCTATCACTCTGCTGTTTTCCTTCAGTGTAACCTTTCACATACTTCATTTGGAGCAAAGTCCAGCCATTATAATAATTTCAGCACAGTGTTTACATTTTCTTCTTTCCTATGTTGTACTTTGTCTTTATCATTAGCTCAATCACATCACTTCAACATCACTTCTTGTTAGCTCAGTCTCATATGAATATCAGGAGTCTTTATGATTCCATCATGATCTTTCTTTAACTTGATTATACAGGAATCCTTTTCCTCTTCATCACTGGTTGTCAATCACAATTTAAAGTTTAAAAAAACACACTGGGATTCATTCACTAATGTGTGAAGAAATGTTGTTAATTGTTTAAAAAAACAAGTTCTCATGTAAAATTACAGTCAGATTTATAAAGCGTGTGCATGTCAGTGAATAAGAATTATTGCAGGTTTGTGCTCCCTCATTTCTCTGTATGAGGAAACACTTTGACCTTAATTCACAGGCTAAAGTGGGAAAGTAGGAATGATGCTTAGAGAGAAGTTTGCACCTCTGAGGTAAAAATAACTAAAGTGTTTGAGGAGGAAGCCAGAAAAGGCACAGCTTTGCAAAATGTTTCCACAGGAGTGATGACTGATGTCATTAGTGCAGTGAATATCATTCATTTTATGAAACACTTACTGTTGCTCGGAGTAAGAAGGAAACAGCTGGACAACAAGCTAAACCTGATCTGCAGCCCAATCCAAGATAGTGAGTGATGATGAAGTGATGACTCATCTAATACCTGCTTTGCCTCACTTAGTATTTCAATGCTTCGTGATGTTTTGGAATGAATATATTTCACGCGAGCTCTCCAGTTAAGTTTTTCATCTATTATTACCCCCAAATATTTATATTCACCACTTTACAAATGTCATTAAGTTGAAGAATTTGGGGCCCAAAACTGACCCTTGTGGTACACCACATGCAATGTCTATACATACGGAGCAACCACCATTTAATTTCACAAACTGCTTCCTGTAACTTACTTAACTCAGGATCTAATTTAAAACTACCCTCTGACACCATAGCTTTCCAGTTTTCTTATTAATATATCGTGACCTATAGTATCAAATGCCTTTGTCAAGTCTATGAATAACCCAGCAACATATTGCTTTTTGTCACTGGAATTTGTGATGTATTCTATTGAATCTAATAGTGCCAATGATGTTGTCTGCTTCATCTGAATCCACACTGACTCTCGGTGAGTAGTTTATGCTTATATATAATTTTTTCTTGTCAGCTGTTAAACAGTTTTTCAATCATTTTTGTGAACTGAGGTAGTAAAGAGACAGGCCTGTAGTTTGTGAAATGTTTGTTACCAGATTGGTATAGATGTATAACTTCTGCTATTTTCATTCTGTCTGGAAATCGACCAGTTTTAAATATAAATTACAGATGTGTGTAAATGGTTTTATAATAGCCTCAATGACTTTTTTAACTACTATCATATCAATATCAGATGATGCAACAGTAATGACTGTGGGGTTGAAATTATAGCACTAATGCTGGAAAGGCCATATTAAAATAAATGTTATAAACATTATTCAAAGTAAGCCACCAGGCCCAGGATCCTCCAACAGCCACCAACAACTTTTGGTGAGTTGCCATTAACACAATGACACAACCAATTAATTTAATAAGTGTGAATTATACACTGCTGACACAGAGGATTTGTGTGTCACACAAGAAATGATCAAACTGAAAACATGGATTGACAGAAAAGTTATCGCTAAATTTGAATAAAACTACATTTATGTTATTTGGACATTAGAAAAAAGATGCTGGAGCAAAATTCTTGATAAATATTGTTGAGGTGAAGCAAGTTTCTCAGATGAAATCTGCTGGAAACCTCACACAAAGTATCTACAAGCTGAACTGTCAAGAACCATGTCTGTACTTGAAGGTTCACTGAGAGTCTGAGCAGCAGCAGGAGACTCAGAGTTCATTTCAAAGAGGCAGGAATTTAATGCCATGGTCCTGAGAACTGATTCAAACAAGCATCAGAAAGTCTGAATGAACTGGAAACACTTATACAAAATATTAAGAATTAGATTTTATAGAATAACACATTTGAATGAGTGCAAATTCAAGATGGCGCCGGTGTGTGTGGCTGCTTGTCTGTCACTCCCAAGTTTCTCTTTATATTATTTCTGACCTGCGTCATTCACGAAGCAAAGTCTCTGCTGAGGTATGATCACCAGACACTGGACTTCTAACCTTTGGTCCAAAATATTGTGTCGTTGGAGCTGGTGGGCAGCAACACTTGCCCCCAGTTGTATCGGAAATCCTGGGTTACCTATACCTGGTTCCCACACTACCTTTCCAATGGAAGCGTCATCGTTGCCGGGGTAGACGAAACTGGTGAAACTGAAGGTTTCCCTAAGGAATTGTTCAGCTTTTTTCCGAGCAGCGTATGGATTGTTCCCAAGATTGTTTGTCTCTCTGCGTTTTCTGGATCCTGTTGATGCCTGCTTGGTGCCCGTGGTCGGATTTTTTGCTAAGCCGAGATCGCTGCGTCAGGTTTCTCGACTGCTGAAGTCTGTGCTTCATAAAGATAAAAAGCAGCGTCCAAAAAATAACATTTTCCTCTGCCATCAGTGAGAGAGGCAGATGTGAGCTGATACACAGGAATCAAACCAGGGACACTGCTGTTTATTTTTTATTTATTATTTTTTAAGTACAGTTTCAATGCTGTTTTTAAACTGACATCCAGAACAACCCCTCAATGAAATGTCCTAAGAAATAATCACATCCAAGAAGAATGTTCCCTGTGTGTCAAGAAAGAAAAAATCTCCTGATGCTTAGACCACTCCAGATGAATCCTAGAAAGACAAAGATCTCATCTCTGCCCTGTCACTCTATTGGGCTCGATGCACCACAGCCCAGCTGTCCTCCACAATGAGTCTCTGTGGATCCCAGCTACTCCTGTACAGGAAATCTGAACCAGCTTTCTGTATAAATTGTCTTCTTTGCTTCTAAAATGTTTACTTTAGTAGAAATGGCTAGAAACGTATGTAACGGCAGCTCTCCTCAAATGATTTGAGTACTTGGCGAATTGTGAGGTATTTAGTTTAGAGGCATGGACAACAGGTCCTTGCCTACACCTGCCTGACCCTCTGGTGATGTATTTAAATAACCAGCACATGTCCATAATACAGCACAGCAGAGAGAGCAGAGAAAAACAAAACAAACAAATAGAAAGTTATAAATCCCCCAGTTCTCCTCATTTTACAATCCAAGTGCAAATGTTTAGTATAATCCTTCCCTCAAGATGATCCATGTGCTCAGCAAGGTTTCTAGAAATGAGTTGTTTATTACCGAAGCATGACTTTATACAAAAATACAGATCAGCTGTAAAAAACAACAACAACAACAACAACCCCCCACAATCTAGCAAAAGAAAATATAAAAAGTTTTGTCACAGCCTTTAAGTTTCAAAACAAAAATACTCCAATAAACAGCCGTGGGTGGCAACAGGTGGTTTGTTTCACAACACAATTCTGACTTGATTCTTTAAAAAAATAAACATCAAATATACCAAAAATCAACCAAATAATTTCTTATAACTTAGACGTGAACAAAATTTCGTTTAATCTAATTCCACAAGTTCAAAAAGTAATTTAAAATAAACCCCAATCATTTTACAACCCTCCCATCGCCGCTCCTGACATTTCCACCACACCCCACAGCTTCATTTCATAATTAAAGGGAGGATCCAAAACTAATCACAACTCACAAGGATACAACACAAATGGCCACAAACTCTCACACTGGACATTACCTCACAGATCTGCTTAATGGCTGATATTGTAGTTATGCTCAGTTAAGACCTGAACACTATGTTGTGTATGAAATGACAGACAAAGGTTTGTTTATCATTCAGAGATTATGTTTATTATGTGAATGTGAGAGGCTTTGGACAATTCAAATTACCCAGAACTCGAACAACCCGTAAAGGTTTTTGTGTGTCTGTATGTGGTGTGAAAATCTGGAACAGTCTGAGTTTACAACTGAAACAATGCAAAAATATTCATAGATTTAAATTTCTCTACAAACAGTTGGTCTGGTCACAGTATAATCAATGATGGTTTTAGTGTGCTCTGAAATGTCTGTTCTCTTACCATTGCTGGTATGGATTCCAAGGGGGAAAAAAAAAAAAAAAAAAAAAAAGTTTGTGTGTATGTATGTATATATATGTACATGTGTGTGTAGATATATATGTATGTATGTATATGTATGTGTGTTTGTTACTTGTAATTATTATTGCCTGTTACCTGTGGTAACGCAATTTATAATTAATATATTCTGTATTCAGTTATGAAGGTTCTATTTGTTTTGCTTGGGCGTAGCTGCGGGAAGTTTATTGTTTCTGTTGATAAGTGAATATAGGGGTGGGATTTAATAAGTTTTCTTCATCCCACTCCTTTTCAGGTACATTTTGTTGTTTGTTTTTGTTTTTTGTGCACTTTATGTTCAACTTTATTGTTGTGCCTGAAATGAACAAATTAAAAAAAAAAAAAAAAAAAAAAAAAAAAAAAAAAAAAATATGAACAGGATACATTAACAGCAAAATAACAGCAGGTTTTAGTAGCACAGAAGCTGAAATATGAATGTTTGATCATTTCAAAGTACAAATCAACTTGTAGCTCTTCTTATTAACATTTAACATGCTTGTTCCATAAATTAGGCACAAAGATGTTAACACAGAAAAACTGTGTAGTGTTGTGCTCAGTAACACACCTCATACACAAACATCATTTATCTCCTACCTCTGAGAGGAGGCGATACTGAGCTTCCACAGATCACAGGTTGTAATAATGTCAGGCTAAATGTATAAATGTTCACATTGTTACATTCAAGATCAAATCTGCACACATTTAAACAGGAGGTCAGGAAATGTTTACAGCTACAGGAAGAAAAGAAAAACATTCAAGAGTAACACGTTTAAACTTTATCGATAAACAAACCGATATAAAAATTAAATAATAAATAATCTTGACGTGTTTAAACTGAAGAGTCTCCTTCATGGAGGAACAAGTTAAGGCTTCATAGATCAGAGGAGGAAACATGTGACTCTGCAGCTCCATGTAACACATTTCTCTTTGGTTTCATAATAATATCAGATTATTCAGTCACTCAGTTCTAGCTGATAAATGGACCCTGAGCACTTTGTGTTGTGTTTGTGTTGTCAGTCAGTGTCTGTAATTATTGTGTAACATCTAAACATGAGGATCAGTCTGTGAGTCTGACCTTACAAACAGCTGAACCTGAAGATGGAACAAACTCACTGATTCTGATATTGTGACAGAGACAACACTGAACTCATCACTGTGAACAAACTGAGACTGACAGAGAAGATGTTTGTAAAATGAAACTAAATGGGTTTTTTTTTTTTTGTTGAATATCACTGATGTTATTCTTAGATTTGCAACTTGTGTTTGTTTGAATGATGAAGTCCTGAATGTTCCACATAGAAATAAGGCAAAAGTGTAAATAACACTGTTTAAGAACATAAACTCTTCCACTGAGATGAGCGACTAACCTGGAAACTAAAACAAACTAATAACTAATACTGATGCACACAAACAAACAAAAACAGTAAATTCAAATCACCGACAGCTGACTGATGTCTGTCCTCAGATCATCTTCTGAATGTTCAATAACACTAAATGAAGTCTGGCTCAGCAGGAGACTCAGACTCCAGGAGTTCAGCTGTAAAGAACTCACATTTCAAACAGGCTGCAGTTCAGCAGGAGGCTGGTATGAATCCTGACTCTACGGTTGTTTATGTTTTCTGCAGATCAAAAATCCAGCAACAGCAGCAACAAGAAGCACAGCAGAAACTGACAGACCAACAATCAGTCCAGCAGATCCTCCTGTCTGACCTGCAGGTGAGAAACAGGTGTGAGGTGTCAGCTGTCAGGTAGGTGATGAGTGAAGAACAGAACAGAATCCATTTCCTCTTCAAACTGCTGTCAGACATTATCTACTGCACTCTGATCACATCACTCAGACCAGCTGCTTTCTACAAAGTCTCATCAACAACATCTTTAGAAACAAACAACAACCAGGAAGCAGCTTCACCTCTGATCACACACACACTCAACTCTACTCACTCACCTGGAGGAACAACATGAAGGTAGATGATGCTGATGAGCTTCAAACTGGGTCTCTCTTGGTTTGGTTCTTTTTGGGCAACACGACACTCGTATGTTCCAGTATCATTAATCGTCACATCCTTCAGAATCAAAGACACGTCTCCATCCTTCATCTGTCTGTCCTGCAGATCCACCCGGTTCTTAAAAGATGGATGCTGCATGTCTGGAACAAACTGCTCATCCCGGTAAAAAAGGACATATTTTGTTCCCAGGTCAGCTCTGCTCCAGTTTACTGCTATAATGTTGTTTGAAGCTCGACATGTCAGAGTGACATTCTGTCCAGATTCAGCTGTGATGATTTTCTGGTCTGAAAGAGGAAACAACACAGAGCAGAGAGGTTAAAGGTCAAAGTACAACTGTTTACTTTGACAGCAGCTACACATATACAATTATTATTATTATTATTATTATTATTATCTATTTTCTATAGATTTATACTCCAGTGTTTGGTGCCCCTGAAGTCCTCAGAGAGGTTCGAACATCAGCACAAGATGATTTTGAAAAGAATCTAGAGACCTATAGTTTCTTGTTTTTACATAATGATTTGAGATTAGGGCTGTGCGATATGACCAAAATCTCATATCCCGATATTAAGACATCTATCGTCCGATAACGATATAAATCACAAAAATGTAACATTTTCTGTAAATTCTGTGAATCTCGGGCAGCTCGACTTGCGTGAAGTGTTTCCAGCTGGGCGTTGCGTACCTGGAGTCCAGTGTTTTAGACATAGGTTGTAATGGCCGCTGTTTTCTTTGTGAGTATTTATTACACAGCGTGCTGCGGGGAAAAGCCTGTTCTAACGTTTGAGTCTAAGGTTTATTTTTTAGCACCTGACGGCTCTTTTTTGCTTCTCATCCGTAAATACTCTGCATCTTTCACGTGATTCAGTTTATTTTGAAAAGTCTCAACAGGATCTTGAGCTTTATTGTGAAAGGTTTATGTGGAAAATAAACAAGCAGACATGCGGTGGTTTTACCGTCGTTGTTGCTAACGACAATGCATAAAAACAAGCGCTTGTCCGTCTGTAGTGTGGTTATATTAAATATAAGAGAAAGAGAGAACTTTAGGAAATTAATATAGCCACTACAGTGACCATCAAAATAATGAAAAAATATTACCGTAAACGTTTATTTTGCGACACCACGAAACAAACGATAGCGTAAAATGAAACGATAGACGTTTTTATATCGTCATCCGATATATATCGTTATATCGAACAGCCTTATTTGAGATCCTGCAGCTTCCACAAACAACAACATGTGCTGATAATAAGTGAACATAATGTGTGAGAGAAAGCAGCCTCTCATTATAAGACACTGTGAGTCTCTGCATGCTGCCTTTATGGAGCTACAGCTGTTTGTATCCACTGAACAAAAAGCTTTGTAGCTGTATACTGACTCCTGACACTACAACACATCACACTGACACACACAGCCTCCTGTTTCCTTCTCACACACAAAGAAACAGTCAGTATGAAAACTGGTCTCAGGGAAATATTTTTAATATGCAGCCAATACTTCCTGTTTTATGTCAAAGTTAAATCTCACCTGCAGAGACGAACACGGCAAACATCAAAGTGGAGCAGAGTGACGTAATTACAGCAAACATTTCAGTGTTCTCGATCTGACTCTTAGCTTTTTCTAAATGTCTCAGTCTGTCATGAGATTAAAATTTAGGCTTAAAAAAGCAGTTGGATCAGTAACGTTTGTTTTCAGGAAGTTGTGTCATTGTGACGTTTGGTACGCTGCACTGCGGGGTCGAGCAGAAACAAGTGCGTCACAACAGAAGAGGTGAAGTCGAAAGAAAGTTTTATTGCTTCAGTTCTTGAACCATCCTGGCAGGAAAGATCTGAACCTGTTTCATGTGTCAGTCGTCATGTATGAACAGTTTGTGTCTTTGAAGCAGACGTTTGTTTTGTCTCTGCACCGAGTTTGTTTCCCACAGCAACTTTCAAGCTCACATCCTGCTCCACCTCTTCCTGCTACGATTTAGCTTCAGCTCCGAGGTCGGAGGTCTGTGTCTGCCGAGCAGCTTATCAAACAACACCGCGACATAACTCTGACCAACCTGAGAACCAGCAGCAGCCTGCACCAGTTTACAAAACCAGTAGCCTGTGTAAATCACCAGTTCATCCAGTGCTGTCCAATTTAAAGAACAAAGACTCACCAGTTTTAGAATTTGAGGTTTTCTGCTAAGTTTCCTCCTTTTCTATGGAGGTGAATTGTAAACTGAAACCTTCAAACAGATTTTTTTAGCTTAAAAGACTAAAAGTGAGTTTTAGAAACAGAAAGAAAAACTTACTGTTGTTCTGAAGGACGTCTGGGACCCTCAAAGGCCTCTGTGGTCATCAGGGTGGAAAATCTGAAAGAAAATAAAACACATTAGATTTCTGTGTGTCTGTCACAGCTGCATCACAGACACGGACGTCCACACAGACCCCACCCAGCCTCGTGTCTCCTTCACACACACAGACAAACTGAATCAATATGAAAATAATTCTTTGAGAAATATTATTAATAATTTAACCAGAGTGACACTCAGTTTGTTTTCTAACAGTTAAATCTCACCTGCAGAGACAAACATGAAGACTCCATCAAACATCAGCAAAGTGGAGCAGAGTGACGCAGTTACAGCAGACATGTCCGTGTTCTCTGTTTCTGCTGATCTGACTCTTAGTTTGTCCTAAATGTCTGAGTCTGTTGGTATTTTCACTCAGTAACTGAACCTGAGTTTAAATCTGACGACACAAGATTAAATTTAAGGTTTAAACAAAGCTGAAAGTCACTGACTGTTAGAACAGATCTGTCGTTCAGCCGCTCGGTCAAACTCCACACTTACAGGATGCAACGTCTCGTACGGACGTGACGTTGGAGTGACGTTTGATGCGTTGGACCAATAAAGTTTGAATTATCGAGCAATGATTTCATGGTTCAGGATTTACAGGGTTAACGTCCACTAGAAAGGAAATGACATTTTAAATGAAGTCTCACTCAGTTTTGAAACAGTTTTTCTGTTCAAACATTTTTGTGGGTGGATGTTAACCAACCTGTAACCATGGCAACTGAAACTTTTTACCTAAAAGACTGAAAATGATGTTAGAAAACGACACAAACACTTACTGTTGTTCTCAAGAAATCTGTTAAATCCTCAAACACTCTTCTGATCATCAGGATGGAACAAAAATCCATATAAAGATAAAAAGTGTGAGGTTGGTATAATCCATCTGCTTTCTCTGTAGGTCAGAAGGAACCTACTGAAGGTTTATTCAACACAAGCAATTAGAAGAAATAGTAAATTAAAATACTCTGTGGGTGAACTCGACTGTGTACAACCAGCTTAACTAACCTGTCTATCGTTTTGCTTTGACTTCCTGTTTTACAGACATCTCTTTGCAAAACCATCCAACCGACAGTCGACCACAATTGCAAAGTGACAGACGAATTAAAGTAACAGGAAATGAACCTGTAGAGAAAACCTTCCACTCTGTCTGTCAGTTAATTCAGATAAACTTGTTCTAATAAATAAAGTCAAAGGTCATGACCTCCTGCACAGCTGTTCTGGAGAACTTTGTCCACCTTTGATTGTCTTTAAGTTGTGTTGGAGCCACAGAGAGCAAATCTTTGTTCTTTATGGAGAACCAGTGAGGCTGTTTGGACTTTCCTATGAAACATCAGTGCAGGAGTCTCTCAGTACATCTGTTTACAGTGAGGGACAAAGAAGCAGCAGAAACACACACAGAGAAAACATGTAGAGACAGACAGCAGCAAATAGTCTGCAGAGAGAGAGCATGCAGCGCTGCAGCACTTCCTGGAAATCACATGATTGTAATCACCTAAACAGCTAAAAGAGGTCATTTTAAACACTTAATGTTGTTCTGAAGGGTCTCTGAGACCCTCAAACACTCTTCTGATCATCAGGATGGAAAAACAGTTTTGGAAGTTTTATTCCACACAAAGAAAAGGTTTTTGAAAAATTAAAATAGTTCTTTAGAAAGCAACAAGTTCAAATCTGTGAGTAAACTGCACTGTGCTCCAGACCAACTTCCTGTTATCTCCCTTTGACGTTATGTTTATGTCACACAGTGGAAATTTGTATTTATCTTGTTTTTATTCTGATTTTTAGTGTTTATTTATGAGTATCGTTTTATTTACATGGTTTTATTCTGTTTCTATTGCATGGTTTTTAATGTTTTATGTGGCATAGTTTTAATCCACTGTGGACTGGCTACACATGGGACAAATTAGCTGATAGGGACCACCTGCTGAGGCATGGGTGTGTCCAGAGGTGGCCTATCAGCTGTGTAAAGACCTTTCAAAAGCAGGCTAGCTGAGCACTGCAGGAGAGAGGCCCCAGACTGGAAGGTGAATGCTAGATGGCCAGCGTGATATGGCGACCCAGTCCTGACCTCATGGAACGGCAACAGTAGGAGACAATGCGTGTGATTGGCAGCAGGGCAGAGGTTTACCTCTGCCTGCATTTGTGAGTAGGGTCTCTACTGTTGTTTACTGGGTGCAGCTGGGTTGGGAGAGGGTCGCCATGGCCATGATCCAGGGCCGCTTCTGGGACCATTGTTCTGGCCCCTATTTGTTTTTTTACAGGACACCGACGCAAGGGGAGCTGTGGCAGTGGTCGCATGATGGATTCGGGTGCTGAACGCAAGCTGGGCTGGGATCTGATGGGCCAGTGGAAGGACAAGAAGATGGAGGCTCTTCCTTGTCTGCCGAAGACGAGGCTGGCATGGACTCTGCTTTAAAAGGAATTGTGTTGCCAATGGCATTAACCGCATATACAAAGGCGACCAGTGAACCTCTCTCTGCTGATGTCGTTGCCCCAACTTGTTTAATATAAGTTAAAGTAATAGTGTGGTAAGTTGTAACATCTGCATTATTGTTACAACTAACCCAGACTGTTGCTGTTACAACTGACCCAGACTCCTATAGCCATGAACTAGCTAACATTACAGCCAACGGCTAAAACATTAGCACTAAAGACCTACACAGAATATATCCCCATAGACATACAAATAACGTAATTTAAGTTTGATGGGTTTAACTGCAAAGCAGATAATGCTATTAGAAATTGAAATGAAGTAGAAAAACTTACTTTTTGGCATACAAATGACTTTTTTTCGTGTTAAATTGTCTGTGTTTGACAAAATGTGCTGATTTAATTTGAGCGTCAGCTACACTTATCAAATGCAGGATTTGTTACTCAGATATGTGAGCTTACAGCAGGTGGAAACAGATGTGGCTGCTAATGTGATGGCACTGCAGATATAAGACGTGTCTGTATAGACATAACGTCAAAGGGAGATAACAGGAGGTTGGTCTGTTGTTACTTGGAGCACAGTGCAGTTTACCCACAGATTTGAACTTGTTGCTTTCTAAACTATTTTAAGTTTTCAAAAACATTTTCTTTGTGTGGAATAAAACTTCCAAAACTGTTTTTCCATCCTGATGATCAGAAGAGTGTTTGAGGGTCTCAGAGACCCTTCAGAACAACATTAAGTGTTTAAAATGACCTCTTTTAGCTGTTTAGGTGATTACAATCATGTGATTTCCAGGAAGTGCTGCAGCGCTGCATGCTCTCTCTCTCTACAGACTATTTGCTGCTGCCTGTCTCTACATGTTTTCTCTGTGTGTGTTTCTGCTGCTTCTTCGTCCCTCACTGTAAACAGATGTACTGAGAGACTCCTGCACTGATGTTTCATAGGAAAGTCCAAACAGCCTCACTGGTTCTCCATAAAGAACAAAGATTTGCTCTCTGTGGCTCCAACACAACTTAAAGACAATCAAAGGTGGACAAAGTTCTCCAGAACAGCTGTGCAGGAGGTCATGACCTTTGACTTTATTTATTAGAACAAGTTTATCTGAATTAACTGACAGACAGAGTGGAAGGTTTTCTCTACAGGTTCATTTCCTGTTACTTTAATTCGTCTGTCACTTTGCAATTGTGGTCAACTGTGGGTTGGATGGTTTTGCTAAGCAGATGTCTGTAAAACAGGAAGTCAAAGCAAAACGATAGACAGGTTAGTTCAGCTGTTTGGTACAGAGATGAGTTCACCCACAGAGTATTTTAATTTACTATTTCTTCTAATTGCTTGTGTTGAATAAACCTTCAGTAGGTTCCTTCTGACCTACAGAGAAAGCAGATGGATTATACCAACCTCACACTTTTTATCTTTATATGGATTTTTGTTCCATCCTGATGATCAGAAGAGTGTTTGAGGATTTAACAGATTTCTTGAGAACAACAGTAAGTGTTTGTGTCTTTTTCTAACATCATTTTCAGTCTTTTAGGGAAAAAGTTTCAGTTGTCATGGTTACAGGTTGGTTAACATCCACCCACAAAAATATTTGAACAGAAAAACTGTTTCAAAACTGAGTGAGACTTCATTTAAAATGTCATTTCCTTTCTAGTGGACGTTAACCCTGTAAATCCTGAACCATGAAATCATTGCTCGATAATTCAAACTTTATTGGTCCAACGCATCAAACGTCACTCCAACGTCACGTCCGTACGAGACGTTGCATCCTGTAAGTGTGGAGTTTGACCGAGCGGCTGAACGACAGATCGGTTCTAACAGTCAGTGACTTTCAGCTTTATTTAAACCTTAAATTTAATCTTGTGTCGTCAGATTTAAACTCAGGTTCAGTTACTGAGTGAAAATACCAACAGACTCAGAGATTTAGGACAAACTAAGAGTCAGATCAGCAGAAACAGAGAACACGGACATGTCTGCTGTAACTGCGTCACTCTGCTCCACTTTGCTGATGTTTGATGGAGTCTTCATGTTTGTCTCTGCAGGTGAGATTTAACTGTTAGAAAACAAACTGAGTGTCACTCTGGTTAAATTATTAATAATATTTCTCAAAGAATTATTTTCATATTGATTCAGTTTGTCTGTGTGTGTGAAGGAGACACGAGGCTGGGTGGGTCTGTGTGGACGTCCGTGTCTGTGATGCAGCTGTGACAGAGACACAGAAATCTAATGTGTGTTTTATTTTCTTTCAGATTTTCCACCCTGATGACCACAGAGGCCTTTGAGGGTCCCAGATGTCCTTCAGAACAACAGTAAGTTTTTCTTTCTGTTTCTAAAACTCACTTTCACTCTTTTAAGCTAAAAAAATGTGTTTGAAGGTTTCAGTTTACAATTCACCTCCATAGAAAAGGAGGAAATTTAGCAGAAAACCTCAAATTCTAAAACTGATGACTCTTTGTTCTTTAAATTGGACAGCACTGGATGAACTGGTGATTTACACAGGCTACTGGTTTTGTAAACTGGTGCAAGCTGCTGCTGGTTCTCAGGTTAGTCAGAGTTATGTCGTGGTGTTGTTTGATAAGCTGCTCGGCAGACACAGACCTCCGACCTCGGAGCTGAAGCTAAATCGTAGCAGGAAGAGGTGGAGCAGGATGTGAGCTTGAAACTTGCTGTGGGAAACAAACTCGGTGCAGAGACAAAACAAACGTCTGCTTCAAAGACACAAACTGTTCATACATGACGACTGACACATGAAACAGGTTCAGATCTTTCCTGCCAGGATGGTTCAAGAACTGAAGCAATAAAACTTTCTTTCGACTTCACCTCTTCTGTTGTGACACACTTGTTTCTGCTCGACCCTGCAGTGCAGCGTACCAACCGTCACAATGACACAACTTCCTGAAAGCAAACGTTACTGATCCAACTGCTTTTTTAAGCCTAAATTTTAATCTCATGACAGACTGAGACATTTAGAAAAAGCTAAGAGTCAGATCGAGATCACGGACATGTTTGCTGTAATTACGTCACTCTGCTCCACTTTGATGTTTGTCGTGTTCGTCTCTGCAGGTGAGATTTAACTTTGACATAAAACAGGAAGTATTGGCTGCATATTGAAAATATTTCCCTGAGACCAGTTTTCATACTGACTGTTTCTTTGTGTGTGAGAAGGAAACAGGAGGCTGTGTGTGTCAGTGTGATGTGTTGTAGTGTCAGGAGTCAGTATGCAGCTACAAAGCTTTTTGTTCAGTGTATACAAACAGCTGTAGCTCCATAAAGGCAGCATGCAGAGACTCACAGTGTCTTATAATGAGAGGCTGCTTTCTCTCACACATTATGTTCACTTATTATCAGCACATGTTGTTGTTCTGTGGAAGCTGCAGGATCTCAAATCATTATGTAAAAACAAACTATAGGTCTCTAGATTCTTTTCAAAATCATCTTGTGCTGATGTTCGAACCTCTCTGAGGACTTCAGGGGCACCAAACACTGGAGTATAAATCTATAGAAAATGGATAATAATAATGATAATAGATAATAATTGTATATGTGTAGCTGCTGTCGAAGTAAACAGTTGTACTTTGACCTTTAACCTCTCTGCTCTGTGTTGTTTCCTCTTTCAGACCAGGAAATCATCACAGCTGAGTCTGGACAGAACGTCACTCTGACATGTCGAGCTTCAAACAACATTATAGCAGTAAACTGGAGCCGAGCTGACCTGGGAACAAAATATGTCCTTTTTTACCGGGATGAGCGTTTTTTTCCAGACGACCAGCATCCATCTTTTAAGAACCGGGTGGATCTGCAGGACAGACAGATGAAGGATGGAGACGTGTCTTTGATTCTGAAGGATGTGACGATTAATGACACTGGAACATACGAGTGTCGTGTTGCCCAAAAAGAACCAAACCAAGAGAGACCCAGTTTGAAGCTCATCAGCAGCATCCACCTTCATGTTGATCCTCCAGGTGAGTGAGTAGAGTTGAGTGTGTGTGTGATCAGAGGTGAAGCTGCTTCCTGGTTGTTGATGTTTGTTTCTAAAGATGTTGTTGATGAGACTTTGTAGAAAGCAGCTGGTCTGAGTGATGTGATCAGAGTGCAGTAGATAATGTCTGACAGCAGTTTGAAGAGGAAATGGATTCTGTTCTGTTCTTCACTCATCACCTACCTGACACCTCACACCTGTTTCTCACCTGCAGGTCAGACAGGAGGAGCTGTTGGACTGATTGTTGGTCTGTCAGTTTCTGCTGTGCTTCTTGTTGCTGCTGTTGCTGGATTTTTGATCTACAGAAAACATAAACAACCGTAGAGTCAGGATTCATACCAGCCTCCTGTTGAACTGCAGCCTGTTTGAAATGTGAGTTCTTTACAGCTGAACTCCTGGAGTCTGAGTCTCCTGATGAGCCAGACTTCATTTAGTGTTATTAAACATTCAGAAGATGATCTGAGGACAGACATCAGTCAGCTGTCGGTAATTTGAATTTACTGTTTTTGTTTGTTTGTGTGCATCAGTATTAGTTATTAGTTTGTTTTAGTTTCCAGGTTAGTCGCTCATCTCAGTGGGAGAGTTTATGTTCTTAAACAGTGTTATTTACACTTTTGCCTTATTTCTATGTGGAACATTCAGGACTTCATCATTCAAACAAACAAAAGTTGCAAATCTAAGAATAACATCAGTGATATTCAACAAAAAAAAACCCCATTTAGTTTCATTTTACAAACATCTTCTCTGTCAGTCTCAGTTTGTTCACAGTGATGAGTTCAGCGTTGTCTCTGTCACAATATCAGAATCAGTGAGTTTGTTCCATCTTCAGGTTCAGCTGTTTGTAAGGTCAGACTCACAGACTGATCCTCATGTTTAGATGTTACACAATAATTACAGACACTGACTGACAACACAAACACAACACAGAGAGCTCAGGGTCCATTTATCAGCTAGAACTGAGTGACTGAATAATCTGATATTATTATGAAACCAAAGAGAAATGTGTTACATGGAGCTGCAGAGTCACATGTTTCCTCCTCTGATCTATGAAGCCTTAACTTGTTCCTCCATGAAGGAGACTCTTCAGTTTAAACACGTCACGATTATTTATTATTTAATTTTTATATCAATTTGTTTATCGATAAAGTTTAAACGTGTTACTCTTGAATGTTTTTGTTTTCTTCCTGTAGCTGTAAACATTTCCTGACCTCCTGTTTAAATGTGTGCAGATTTGATCTTGAATGTAACAGTGTGAACATTTATATACTTAACTTGACATTATTACAACCTGTGATCTGTGGAAGCTCAGTATCACCTCCTCTCAGAGGTAGGAGATAAATGATGTTTGTGTATGAGGTGTGTTACAGAGCACAACACTGTACACAGTTTTTCTGTGTTAACATCTTTGTGCCTAATTTATGGAACAAGCATGTTAAATGTTAATGAGAAGAGCTACAAGTTGATTTGTACTTTGAAATGATCAAACATTCATATTTCAGCTTCTGTGCTACTAAAACCTGCTGTTATTTTGCTGTTAATGTATCCTGTTCATATGCACATAATAAACATAATCTCTGAATGATAAACAAACCTTTGTCTGTCATTTCATACACAACATAGTGTTCAGGTCTTACCTGAGCATAGCTACAATATCAGCCATTAAGCAGATCTGTGAGGTAATGTCCAGTGTGTGAGTTTGTGGCCATTTCTGTTGTATCCTTGTGAGTTGTGATTAGTTTTGGATCCTCCCATTAATTAAGATATTAAGAGCACACTGTGGTGGAAATGTCAGCAGGGGCGATGGGAGGGTTGTAAAATGATTGGGGTTTATTTTAAATTACTTTTTGAACTTGTGGAATTAGATTAAACGAAATTTTGTTCACGTCTAAGTTATAAGAAATGATTTGGTTGATTTTTTTTGGTATATTTGATGTTTATTTTTTAAAGAATCAAGTCAGAATTGTGTTGTGAAACAAACCACCTGTTGCCACCCACGGCCGTTTATTGGAGTATTTTTGTTTTGAAACTTAAAGGCTGTGACAACTTTTTATATTTTCTTTTGCTAGATTGTGGGGGGTTGTTGTTGTTGTTTTTTACAGCTGATCTGTATTTTTGTATAAAGTCATGCTTCGGTAATAAACAACTCATTTCTAAAAACCTTGCTGAGCACATGGATCATCTTGAGGGAAGGATTATACTAAACATTTGCACTTGGATTGTAAAATGAGGAGAACTGGGGGATTTTTAACTTTCTATTTGTTTGTTTTGTTTTTCTCTGCTCTCTCTGCTGTGCTGTATTATGGACATGTGCTGGTTATTTAAATACATCACCAGAGGGTCAGGCAGGTGTAGGCAAGGACCTGTTGTCCATGCCTCTAAACTAAATACCTCATGATTCACCAAGTACTCAAATCATTTGAGGAGAGCTGCCATTACAGACGTTTCTACCCATTTCTACTAAAGTAAACATTTTAGAAGCAAAGACTGACAATTTATACAGAAAGCTGGTTCAGATTTCCTGTACAGGAGTAGCTGGGATCCACAGAGACTCATTGTGGAGGACAGCTGGGCTGTGGTGCATCGAGCCCAATAGAGTGACAGGGCAGAGATGAGATCTTTGTCTTTCTGGGATTCATCTGGAGTGGTCTAAGCATCAGGAGATTTTTTCTTTCTTGACACACAGGGAACATTCTTCTTGGATGTGATTAATTTTTAGGACATTTCATTGAGGGGTTGTTCTGGATGCCAGTTTAAAAAGAGTATTGAAACTGTACTTAAAAAATAATAAATAAAAAATAAACAGCAGTGTCCCTGGTTTGATCCCTGTGTTTCAGCTCACATCTGCCTCTCTCACTGATGGCAGAGGAAAATGTTGTTTTTTGGATGCTGCTTTTTATCTTTATGAAGCACAGACTTCAGCAGTCGAGAAACCTGACGCAGCGATCTCGGCTTAGCAAAAAATCCGACCACGGGCACCAAGCAGGCATCAACAGGATCCAGAAAACGCAGAGAGACAAACAATCTTGGGAACAATCCATACGCTGCTCGGAAGAAAGCTGAACAATTCCTTAGGGAAACCTTCAGTTTCACCAGTTTCGTCTACCCCGGCAACGATGACGCTTCCACTGGAAAGGTAGTGTGGGAACCCGGTATAGGTAACCCAGGATTTTCGATACAACTGGGGGCAAGTGTTGCTGCCCACCAGCTCCAACGACACAATATTTTGGACCAAAGGTTAGAAGTCCAGTAGTGTCTGGTGATCATGCCTCAGCAGAGACTTTGCTTCGTGAATGACGCAGGTCAGAAATAATATAAAGAGAAACTTGGGAGTGACAGACAAGCAGCCACACACACCGGCGCCATCTTGAATTTGCACTCTTTCAAATGTGTTATTCTATATAATCTAATTCTTAATATTTTGTATAAGTGTTTCCAGTTCATTCAGACTTTCTGATGCTTGTTTGAATCAGTTCTCAGGACCATGGCATTAAATTCCTGCCTCTTTGAAATGAACTCTGAGTCTCCTGCTGCTGCTCAGACTCTCAGTGAACCTTCAAGTACAGAGATGGTTCTTGACAGTTCAGCTTGTAGATACTTTGTGTGAGGTTTCCAGCAGATTTCATCTGAGAAACTTGCTTCACCTCAACAATATTTATCAAGAATTTTGCTCCAGCATCTTTTTTCTAATGTCCAAATAACATAAATGTAGTTTTATTCAAATTTAGCGATAACTTTTCTGTCAATCCATGTTTTCAGTTTGATCATTTCTTGTGTGACACACAAATCCTCTGTGTCAGCAGTGTTTAATTCACACTTGTTAAATTAATTGGTTGTGTCATTGTGTTAATGGCAACTCACCAAAAGTTGTTGGTGGCTGTTGGAGGATCCTGGGCCTGGTGGCTTACTTTGAATAATGTTTATAACATTTATTTTAATATGGCCTTTCCAGCATTAGTGCTATAATTTCAACCCCACAGTCATTACTGTTGCATCATCTGATATTGATATGATAGTAGTTAAAAAAGTCATTGAGGCTATTATAAAACCATTTACACACATCTGTAATTTATCATTTAAAACTGGTCGATTTCCAGACAGAATGAAAATAGCAGAAGTTATACATCTATACCAATCTGGTAACAAACATTTCACAAACTACAGGCCTGTCTCTTTACTACCTCAGTTCACAAAAATGATTGAAAAACTGTTTCACAGCCGACAAGAAAAAATTATATATAAGCATAAACTACTCACCGAGAGTCAGTATGGATTCAGATGAAGCAGACAACATCATTGGCACTATTAGATTCAATAGAATACATCACAAATTCCAGTGACAAAAAGCAATATGTTGCTGGGTTATTCATAGACTTGACAAAGGCATTTGATACTATAGGTCACGATATATTAATAAGAAAACTGGAAAGCTATGGTGTCAGAGGGTAGTTTTAAATTAGATCCTGAGTTAAGTAAGTTACAGGAAGCAGTATGTGAAATTAAATGGTGGTTTAAAGAGGTCTATGTAGTGTGTTTTTTTTAACTTTAAATTCTGATTGACAACCAGTGATGAAGAGGAAAAGGATTCCTGTATAATCAAGTTAAAGAAAGATGATGATGGAATCATAAAGACTCCTGATATTCATATGAGACTGAGCTAACAAGAAGTGATGTTGAAGTGATGTGATTGAGCTAATGATAAATACAAAGTACAACATAGGAAAGAAGAAAATGTAAACACTGTGCTGAAATTATTATAATGGCTGGACTTTGCTCCAAATGAAGTATGTGAAAGGTTACACTGAAGGAAAACAGCAGAGTGATAGCTTGGCCAAAGTTGCTGAAGAAGGGCAAGAGACAGATGCTGTCCAGTGTAGCAGGTGATTTATTTACAGTCATGGTGACCAAAAGAATATTCACAAAAACTTAATTACTCAAACTATCCAGACACTATGGAATTTTCCATTCAATGGATAAGACTAAACATTACATTCATAGTCATACACTTATGCTGCTACTTTTCTCTAGCAAGAAAACACAGACACCTCTGAAGTGTAGCCGTTACATTTGACAATAATACTTATAATTCTCAGGGAAACAAAACCCTAAAATTTACTTTCATTAAATTACAATTTTTCACCTGGTCCTTCCTGTGACATCAGAACTAAATGGGAAGCTATAAATACAGGAAGTGAGGCAGCACTTCCTGTTTTGCTCCTGGTAGAGAGGTAAGTAAGCTGACTTCTTACCTTCTTAAACTGGACAAACTAACAGTTTAAATAATAATATAAAATAAAATATTAACAAACTTGATGAAGTTGATTTAAACCAAGATTTTATAATAAGTAATTCATAAAAGTGCAGAACATAAACAAACCTGGGATAGTCAATATTTGCAAGATACAGAATAAAGATAAGGCGTGGCTAAATCAGAACAAGAATATTAACTAAGAATAACAAGCCTGAACTCTGGGCAAATGGTGTTCTCACCTACTTTGTCACAGTGTGGCTCAACCTAGGGGAGACCGTTCGATGGGGAGGAGGGAGAAGGGGAGCATGTATAAAATTACACCAAGAAATTATAAAAGATTAACTGCCGAACATAGTGTACTTATAAATTAGAATTACATTTTTAAGCTTTTTCCTCTGCTTATTTCTGCTGTGTTGGATTATAGCTGAGTCATTTTCCTGCTTAATTATAATTTCCAATGATTTGGCTCCCTTCCTATTGGACTCTATTGACATAGAACAGAGATAAGGGCATCTTCAGGTCTGGATGTACCCATTCACCTCTCTCGTTCCTTTCAAGATCAGTATTAAAGTGCTCAGAGTAGATTAATTGGACACAAATAATTCCAGTGATTATTATGTGATTAATATTATTTGTTTCAGCTTTGCTCCTGCTAAATTTATTTAATAAAATAGCAAACAAATTCTAAATTGTGGACATTCTCTATTGACCCTTTGTGAAATGGTAAAGATTAAAGCCTGTGAATTATAGTATCAGTCAAACAGTTCTTGCAGGTCTCTTTAAAATTAAAAATTAACAGACACTTAAGGCCTATTTTCCAGGCCACTGAATCTTAACCCTGTTAGTTAGAAAAGGCACAGAGGAGAGCTGCTAATAATGGATGCAACTGCAGGATTGCACTTGACCTGCAAGGTCACCCAGGCCAGAATTCCTTTAAATGAAGCAGGATTAACAGTCCAAATGACTTATCTTGTTGAATTAACATTGGTCAAATCCACGGGACAGAGAGCGAGTCAGACAGACATAAATGTAACTAAACACACGCAGGGCTGGACTGGGACAAAAAATGAGCCCAAGCATTCAGACTACAGACCAGCCCACCAGGTATTATAGGAAAAGCCATAAAGCCTTTGAATGAAAACAAGCAATGTTTGACAGTGACAGTGTGACAGTGATGTACAGTGTCTTGTTGGTATGATTTTTATACATTGTAAATCAGATGACCACTTTGGTTGTAAAATTTATAAAAATAATTATTGAATATAATTATTAAATAATATTTTTTTAAATACTGTCTTTAAACTCTTCTTTGTTGATACTGAATCTTGGACAAATTGTAGGTCACAAACATTTCTTGATGTTGATTAGTTTCTAGGTGCCCCCTAGGATGAGAAATAGCTTTGATGTACAAGAGCAGAGGCTGAAGTTTAAGGAGTGACAGGAATGAGAATGTGAAGCTATAGTTTCTTGCATGAAATGGGTGGAATGGTCACTGTGGGTTTTCTGATGGAAGTTGAAATCTCGTTCACGAGTGTGGGGAGAGAGGAGTGTGAGATTGACAGACGAACTGATGATCTGGAGTGATGTGGACGTTGTACAAATCCAGCTCAGTGGAAAACGTATTGATTCACTGGTCCATCTATGTTCTAGTATTTAAGTCCAACATCTCCCTCTAGTGGCCACATATAAACATGTGTGAGGATGGCATTAATGTGTTCAGAGGGCTTTTTTAAAGTACACTCATGTGCTAATTTTGTATGTGTGGCAGTATGAATAATCGTGTTGCACATAACAGTACGCATAACTGTTGAAAACAGTTAGTTCCCCAACAGTGTATCTTAACCAATAGAAAGCTGGTGCTCAGAGGAAGAGGGCGGGCTTTACTTGGTGTCAGTGAGAGAAATGAAAAAAAGCTCAAATGAGTGAGAAGGACGATGAAGGAAACATCTGTGCTGTGTCTGCTCTGTAAGTAGAATCTCTGTGTTTGTTTGAATTCTTGTACTTTGACTGTCTGCTCTCCTGATAACTGATGATGGAGGAGAAGACATGAAAAACAAATCAGGCTGAATTCAAGTTCAAAACACCACGAGGACCAACTGCAGGTCTGAACTGACTCTTTATCTTTGCTCAGGAGTCGAGGAAACACAGCAGGCAGTGAAAAGATCAAATCATTCACTCATTATATCAACACAGCTGCACAGTGGACACATGACTTTACTGTAATATTTAAATGTAGTGGATATTTTGTATATACTCAGAGGATCGTGAGTGCAGAGACATTAGACAAAGATAATCCAAGTAAACAAGAAATGCAGCACGGTGTAAAAAAGTGTCCCCAGGTTGTTAAATTATGAATTAACTGTGATTAATTACATTTTTACTAAGCTGAGCTCAGTTTCACTGCCACACCAAGGACTTATTCTGCCAAAAGTTCTCTATCAAGAAATCACTTAAATAGAATTTGCCTGACAAAAAAGCACACAACATGCTAGGTTCCTAAGAAGCAACTGAGAAAGAAATTCACTGACATTTCTCAGCTTGGAAGACGTTACAAGACAATTTCTAAGGCTTTGGGACTCCAGTTTACCACAGTGAGAGCATTTATCCAAAAACATTGAACGTGATGAAGGATTGCCAAGTCTACCAAAATTACTTCAAGATCACCATGATGACTCATCCAAGAGAAAAACCCAGAAGAACATCCAAGAAATGCAGACCACACTTGTCTCAGTTTAGGTCGTTTCCTCAATCCACTGGACTGCTAACAATACTGAAACCATTTCACCTGTGTATACTGACAAATCGTCACTGATCCTTTTCCCCACCTTGATATTAAATTCAGGAACTATAAAGGCTATCCCACTCTGGTTGGCTGTATTCTTTGATGCATCTGTGTAGATTTTGACATAACTATAATACTGATTAATATATTCCTGCACTGTATGCGAATTTAAGATATCTAAGAATTTAAGATCTCCTTGGTCTTTCTCTTTAACAATGTGAAATCTACTACTACGTCATAAATTATTAAATTACCTCCTCAACATCTCTTGAAGTTCTCCAGAGGCCTGGTAATAAACTAATCATCTGATTCAGGTGTGTTGACCCAGGGTGAGATCTAAAACCTGTAGGACACCGGCCCTTGAGGCCTGGAGTTTGAGACGCCTGTATTAGAGAGCGACGAGTTTGTGTGTTTGTCAGCTGTTTGTGTGGAGTTGTTCTTTATGTTCACCTCAAATCAACCTGAGTGTCATTTCTCTTTAGTTCTGATCTCACTGCTGAGCTGCACAACAAACCAAGGTCAGTAACCTTCTTCTGTCACAGTTTAAACCTGATAAATGCTCACTGATATGACCTGATTGGGTTCATGTTTCACAATGTAAAGTCTAACAGATCATCAGTTTTTTATTTTAACCCTCACAGCTCGTCTGACTGTGAGTCCCAGCAGCTCTCAGTTCTTTGAAGGAGACTTTGTATCTCTGAGCTGTGAGGAGGACGACAGCTCTGCTGGATGGACTCTGAGGAGAAACACGAGCACACGGCAGAGGACTCAGTGTGGAGATGGGTGGGGAAAACCAGCTAATAATTACTGTAACATCAGCTACTTTGTCCTGCTTGACAGTGGAGTTTACTGGTGTGAGTCCAGAGAGGGTCCCATCAGTAACATGGTTAACCTGACAGTCACTGGTAAGCTGAGTGTGTGGAGTTAGTGTTGATGAAGCTGTGTGTAAATGGATGAAATGCTGTAGTTTGTCTCTGTGTTGAGGTGGATCAGTGATCCTGCAGAGTCCTGTCCTCCCTGTGATGGAGGGAGATGACGTCACTCTGCTCTGTAAAACAAAGACCACTCCCTCCAACCTCCCAGCTGCTTTCTATAAAGATGGCTCCCTCATCAGGAAGCAGCCTACAGGTCACATGACCATCCAGCATGTTTCCAGGTCTGATGAAGGCCTCTACAAGTGTGACATCAGCGGTCATGGAGAGTCTCCATCCAGCTGGATCACTGTCACAGGTGACACACTCACCTGTCTGTGTTTCTGCAGCTTTCAACATTCACAACGTGACGACAACTTAATGACTGTTTGCTTTATTTTAGACAAACACACCACCACACCTCCACCTACATCCACACCTCCTCCTGTCCCCTTTGTGTTGTCATGTGTTGGATCAGTCTGTGTTGTGGTTCTACTGGTGTTACTGGTTCTGATGGTGAGACGATGTATTCACAGGAAACCTGAAGGTGAGACTCAGACTTTCTGATCTTTTATCATTTCAGTTTGTTTAGAAGAATAAAGTTCACATTCATTCATCACATTCACAGCAAAAATCTATTGCTGATGTATATTTTGTGTGTTGAGTGGTTGGTGTTACAGAGCAGATGCGTTTGCTAACTGGAAAGTGTTTGTCAGTTAAGTTTTGCCTACATTCCAGAGATGTATTCATTACTGTTAATGTAGCTTTTTTTTAATCCATTTTATCCTATATGTTAATTTGTTTTGCTTTTGGGGGGGGATTTGTGGTTAGATCTTTTTTTTTTGTAAACTTAAATATTTTAGTGATCAGGTTTTTTGTTTTGTTTTTTTTGTAAAGGAGATACAATTAAAAGCTACTTTACCACTTCCCTTGTTACAAGGGGGTACCACAGCAGGTAACTCCACAAGTGCTAGAGTTTTATAGGGGATCCTTCCTCACCCACCCCAAAAGTGGAACCCTATACAAGGTGTAGGTCTATTAGGTTATGTTGGGTTGGGTGTTGATACTGGAGTGCCAGAGGGAGTGTTCGCAGTGTCCAAGCGTTTCGCCAAAACGCTTAGACACTGCTAGCATGGGCGGCCACAGAAACGCAAAGCAGGAGATGAAACCAACTTCATTCTAAGCCAAAGACTAGAAAATATGGTGAAGCATATCTTCCCTTTGGTTTCACCTGCACAAGTGCCAAGGTAGCTCTCCCCTGCATAATTGCTCTTCTCTTCGTCAGGAGCACGGGCTGGGCTCTTCAAATCAGAGGCGGAGGCAGACATTTGAAACACCCAGGGCTTAGTCCTAAAGGGTAGTATGCATGTGGGATTCGGGGGGGGGGTCAACCAGACCCAGAAATGATCCAGAATTAAAACAGGACTACAACAATTCAAAATCAGGACTACTTAGGACTTAACCAAGACAGAACCAGAATCAAAACTAGATGATAGTAAATCATCATAGACCTGCACTACACTTATTTTTTTAATTCTACCAAAGTCCACTATTTAGATTCAGAAAAGTTTATATAATTATTTAGCCTTGTTGTGCAAACAAGCCTGCATAACTTAATAAATATAGAAATTGAAAAATAACAAACCTAAAAAGAAACACTAGGTACGAGATACATGAGTCCCTATGATACGGTGATACTTTTGGTAAACAACCATTTGACTAACATGTGTGTCTCACCTGCTCTTGTTCCATCTCTGTTCTGTCCTCATTCTCCATCTGTGCTCCTCTCTCTCCCTCTCTGTTCCTCTCGCTCTCTCTTTGTGCTGACAATCAAACCAAACACCAACATCATCAAATATACAGTTGAAACCAGATATTTACATACAACTTTTAGATTGATAAATATAAAAAACATATTTGTTAACTTTAAGAGTAAAGAGAGAAACTTTCTTTATTTCTTAATTGTAAATGGCACCAAATTGTATTCAAAACTGATCCACACTTATGGAGCTCCACAATTCTTTTCCTGGTGTTTTGGTTGACATCTCTTGATTTTCCCATGTCAAAGAAACAGGCTCTGTGTTTTGCCTTATATGCAGCCACAGCTGTGCCACCAATTTACTCACATGGACTCTACTAACCTATCAGAAGCTTCTTAAGCTCAGAATGGAATCGTCTGGAGTTTTCTTATTAATTAACAATAAACTTAGTGTATATGTACTCCTACATTTGTTGAAAGTGATAAAAATAGACAGCTCCCTCTTTTTATTCTGACATTTAACTAATTCAAAAGATATTTCAATATTTATTTATCTAAAACAAAACAAGTTTACTCTAAATTGATGTTGTACAGTAAAAAAAAATGTTGTTGTGTTTTCCATAAAGTGTCTGTAAATATCTGGTTTCAGCTGTGAATATACTGCTGTGTATGGAAATTCCTTTTGTTTTGCATAGAAAGATACTGAACAACATACAAAGCATAATATATAAAATAACATCTACCAGAGTTTTTTCTTTGAAAGAAGCTCCTTATGTCCATTCTTGCATATCAGTACATTACTGAAACTGATTTATTTAGCCGTGGAGGGAAACAACTGAAAATATGAAATAAACACACATGTGAGCTAAGACTCTCTAAAGAAACGGCATTGTTGTTGTTCAGCTTTTCACTTCGCCATTTGTTGATTCACTTGAAGAGCAAGTAACGTAATATGGGTCAAGTGACCAGTTTGATATCAATCTTTCGTGATACACCGTCATATTTACATTATTTGTACAGTACGAATGATTTGCTTTGGTACCTGGTCAGACTTAAGTTCTCCTCTGTCTGCCTGGCTGCATTTCTCCAACAGCGCACTCGCAAGCAGCAGCTCCCCCCGCCCCCTCGCTCAGTCGCTTAGTGCCTGAGCTCTGATCATACCAATATTGGGGGGGGGGGTTACACACAGTCGTAAATGCCCACAGTATGCACTATGTGCTGTGAATATTGTGTGTGGTTTTTGTTTTATACAGTTGTCAGCCAGGTATCTAACTATGAAAAAATTACACTCCAAAAGATCCCGGGCTTCTGAAAAAACAACCCGGGCTTAAGCCCAGTAAGCCACCCCCTCCCCCCGCTCCGCCACTGCTTCAAATCACGGGCAAACAGGATCCCACATTCTTGATTTTTAGTTCACAAACACTTCTTGTAATGACTAACTACTCCTGACATTTTGGAGATGTTAGCTCTTTATACAGTAAAGTTACAGTGGGATACAAATAATATCAGGCTGATCCTGCCACGATTTGTTCCCCCTGTCTAAATCATGGACAAACAGTATCCCACAGCTGTTTATGTTTTTAAACCCATTTTGCACAGAGAGGCATTTTTTTTGAAAAATGTATTGATAGCAATGTTGAACATTATTACACAGGAAAAAAACAAAAACAACTACATGTAAAATAATTACATCATGACGCCTCTGCCTTTGAATTTGAATAAGTTAAATTTGAATTTGAATTACTCGGATTGAATCTGAATTGTAACTTGAATAAAAGCTTTTGAAAACTGAATTTGAATTAGTCTAAATTGAAATTGAATTTTATATTTTGAAAATGAATTGATTTGCTTTGAAACTGCATTTTATCCTTTAAAAATTCAGCTCTCGAATAATTTCAGTTTCACTTCTCACCATTCAGTTTCAGTTCTACAATTCAATTTCAGTTCCAAAATTCAGTTTTTTGGAACTTACATCCGGTTCCGGTTCAAGCGCAGATTAATAGAACTACATTTTACTAGTGGACTGATAAGTGTTACTGACGGAATCTACAGCGTCTTGAGCTGAATTAAGACTTCAGAAGTCATTCGTCATGTCGAATGACCAGCGGATAAACTCTCAGGTTGGTAATAAATGTATTACATGTATAAGAACAAGCGTCATGTTAACAAATGATAGCCGTACAGTAACCTTTATGCTTATTGTAGCTGCTAGCTAAAAACGCTAATTTAGCGTAGTTTGCCCTGGATTCAGCTTTGACAAACAAATATGATCGAGTTGTCATCGTGTACCCTCTCAGAGTACCCCCTCTGTATGCTTGCAGAGACCCCTACAGTAGGGAAACATGCAAAACGGTGTCCAAACCTTAGTGTTTTAGCTTTATTTATGTCTTACACAGCATCCCAACTCTTTAGCTAACTTAATAACTTTAGCTGAAGTGAGTAGTTAGTCTAATTCATTAGTGCAGCATTACTGGATCACCTGTTTAAAGTGATATAATATGATATACAACTATCACTGAAACAGCAAACTTTGTAAATAAACAAACAACACTTCTCATTCTCTAAACGTTTGGCCACAGCTGTAGATTACACTATCAGTGCTTGTTCACTCTTGACAATAATTACATTTCTAAATTCTCTTTGTGCATTTACAGGTAAACAATATCTAATATTTTATCTAAATGACTGCTTTGTCTTTGAAAAGGTGAAGAGCCTGAGGCCGGTGACAGTCCAGTTCTACTCTAAGTACATCCTTACAGTGGCTCACAGGACAAGGCTACATTCCTGTCCTGCCAGAAGAGAAGAGAAACTTCAGAGTCTTCATGCAGTTCAACCACACCTGTCATATTCCGTATGACAGGGGTCTCAAACTCCAGTCCTCGAGGGCCGGTGTCATGCAACTTTTCCATGCCCTCGAGGACTGGAGTTTGAGACCCCTGCTGTATGGTGTTCATGCAGTTTTCTACCCCACAGTTACAGCATGTCTGACTGCCTGTTCAGCATATGCAAAAATATATGATGAGTTTAAGCATGTGATGACAAAGGCCTTCCATTATGGTGTTTGTCATCACATGTCACAGACATCTGGATGATCATTTGGAATAAACAAAAAAACAAAAAACTTGTTACTTCATCTTTTATCTTTATTATTATTATTGTTCTTATTTTACATTTTTCGTTGTTAGGCATTGGGTTTATTTGTAGTAGTCCTTTCCAACTTCTTTCCTTCTTCCATGTTACTGTCCTATGGGCACAGATTTCTGCCCATAGGACAGTAACTGCGTGTATATGTAAGCGTGTAAAACCTGCAGACAATCAGATTAACAGTATTTTGTCTCTATCTGATATTTTGCAATTCATCTCATGTAAACAATAACATGGCGCACAGCGTGACATGAAAAAAAGAAAAAAGCATATACCTTTGACATTGCGTGATGAACTCTGTGTTCCTCATCCACATGTAAACGCAAAAAAGGAGTTTTAAAAAATCTGTTTTCGGTGATTCGAAAAGCCGTTTACGTGTGGACGAAACAGCTGCGTTTTCAAAAATACCCGTGTAGGTGCAGACGTAGTGCAAAAGAGTTACTAGTTTATTTTCTTACTACCTGTAATTTATTGCAGATTACTTGTATTTGCTCAATTGTTTACTAAATGTTTGAGGTGTGAAATAAACCGCAATGGAGCAAAATATGGGCGTGTGTGGTTGGAGGATGTGTTTGTGCGTGTGCACGCGCGGGGGGGACGGGACATTTTTCTTGTAGAACAAAGGGGGGCCCAGCAAAAAAGTTTGGGAACCACTGGTTTAAGTAACAAAATTCAGTAAATGAAAATGAACAATTATAATTATGTTTAAACAAGAGAATTCATACATGCAACCATTTATTTACATTCATCCATTTTCTCATACTTATCTTAGTCCAGGCTTCAAAGATGCCTAGACTTCGGTCTCCCAAGCCACCTTCTTTAACTCTTGTAAGGGAATTCCAATGACTTGCCAAACCAGCTGAGAGACATAATTTCTCTGGGAGAGTATCTTTCCACTGTGGCTTGAGTTATTCCAAGGTCTCAAACCCTCCAAGGGAACAGCCAACTTAGCAATGGAGATGCAGAACATGGTCCAGTCAGACTCTTCAGTCAGGCTTTCCCCATCTTCCTTGAGCAGCAGCATCTAGCTTTTCTTTGTTTAACCCCCATAGGACCTGGCGTCCACATATGTAGACATCACATTTTGGGATATCTAGACCAACATACACAGTTTTGCTCTACAAGGGCCTGATATCCCCTTATGAGGACATTTTAATGTTCCATCGAAGTTTAAAACAAATGTCCTCATATGTGGATCTAATTTTTCTCAGAATCAAAAATCAGCTCAAAAAACAAAACAAAAAATTTGGTAATTCTTTGTTGTGTTTTTAAATACATTCATCTGGTCCCAAACAGCCCAAATAGCAAAGAATTTAAAAATGCATGCTATGAAATAGTTTGGGTCGTAGGGGTTAAAAGAAGAACAGATTCAGAAGTTAATGAAAAATCTCTAATATTTACTGTAGGACAAATAGTTGGCATGACTTTTAACAAAAAATAAGTTGCTTCAAGATCCAGTGTTTCACCACTGCAAACATGTTGCTTAAATATTATGATATCAAGAAGGTCCATGGTTAAGCAGCTGATGGGATTCATCTGTGTACACATTAAGACCTCCAATTATAATCACTTCATCTGTTTTAATAAGAGTTAGAAAACTCAGTTAAAAGTGATGCTGTTGAAGTGGATGATCAGTAAACTGAAACACAATAAAACTGCTTTAATAAGAAGAATTAAAAAAATTGGTGCTAAAAAAAGTGGAAAATGTATATTCCAGATACCAGAAAGACTTAAAACATGGCCTGACACCAGCTACTTATGTACACCTTAGTAGTATGCTGTTGGACAAAAGTTGTTATTTATTCTAAATCAGGTTATTTGAATGTATCATGGTTACAGGCACCAGGTAGCATCCATGGACAACTATACATCTGTCCTATAAACAGGAGATGCAGCTTGTTGTTGCTGAATGAGCCATCGTTATTTATTCCACTTCATACTTTATGACCTCTTTTTATTTACTTCCTGGTGTTACAACTTTGTATTCATTTTTTTTTTCAAAAGATTTCTCAGATATTATCATTACATGTTCTCTCATCACATAGACAACTGCTATAATAAATCTAAAATGTTCCAAAAGAGTGGTGTAATCGGCAATGAAATGAATGACACCCCTCCCCCCCAAAAAAATAACAGCTCATATTGTGGTTTTTTAATTAATGCCTGTGTGTTACCTTGAGACGTATAACAAGACAAACTGAACAGACCTCTGATACAATGAATCATTTTGACTTTAAACTTCTGCATGACAATCCACAGCACACGCTTAATGATTCAATTAACTATAGTAGGAAGCCATCTTTTTGGCTAGTTTGGCTAAGAATAGTCTGCTTGTTGTTAGAATACGTTTGCTTTGTGCTCTGTGGTGAAATGTGTCACTTTGCATTGAGAGAAGATAGCAGTTTTGTAGTTGCTCACCTTCAGTTTTCACACAAACATCACGCAGGTCTTTGTCATCTGTTAGTGTTTCTCTGCAGAGGTGTTAAAGAAGTGGGAAAAAAAACTGTGAAAAGCTTCTGATGTTTGTAAAGGTTAGAACTTATTTTGTTCATAAACAAGAATAAATAAAAAATTTTTATAGCAGCTGTCTAATACTATTCCTTTACCAATACTATTGTATCTGCAGTAATTGGGAAGACGTCACCTATGGACAATCACTGGGAGGGGGAGGGGGATTATGTGGCTGGCTGTGCAGAGCAACAGGGGAACGCAAATGGTCAGCATAGAGACCAGAGGGTTAAATATGGATTGTCAAATTCTACTTCAAATTAGAATGACAACTATAATAAGAACTTTATTTACTTTACATCTAGAAGAAAATACTTCTTTGGATTGCTGTTATTGGAGGATGGGGTCAAAATGAGCCCACTTGGCAGACGTGTTAAAGACAATGGCTCTACTATGTGCTATATTTTGGCTACATTAGTTTTAAACCAATTTTAATTATTTTACACAAAAGCTTTTTACTCAATAGACTGATCATACTGATCATGAGTTTGAATCAGGGACAAAGTGATTGTAGAATCTGGAGAAGATGAAATCATCACTCATGTCAAGTACAACATCAAAACAATAAATCATCAACAACAACCAATCAGACGAAGCAGAGGTAATGTAGCGTTTTCTCCATGGTGAGGTTTGGACAGTTTCGGCTCTGTTATCGTAGTAAAGATGAAGGTCAGTGTACTTGTTGTTTTGTTGGACAACGTGGCTGTCTGTGGAGACTCATTCACTTTTGTAGCCTCAAGTGGACATTAGAGGAACTGCATTTTTTATTATTATTTGTATTTCTTTTTTTTCTCCCTAGTTCATTCTTCGGCTCTGGAAGTTTCTGTTTGGTTTGTTTGATATTTTGATTAAGCTTGATTGCACAGAGCTTCACCCATATGTTGGACAGGTTTTAGTAGTTTGACTGCTGAGTGGTAAAATCTGCTTCTAAGGACCTTGGTGAATGTTTACAGTGGAGTGATGGTATTTTTTAAAAAAAACTGGGAAAATTTGAATCATGAGCATAGTTTGGATTATAAGGACATTTCTCATCAAACACCTGAGTTTGGTAGTTTAGTATGAAGACAGAATCAGATTTAATTCATGAAGACAGTTCATGCTAACTGATAATATGAGTGATTATGAGGACATTATGGGGCACATGAGGGAGGTTCAGAAAATGTAATCCCGATATTTAAATGTATGCTTTTTTTTTTTTTTGCATGAGTTTCCTTTATGTAAAATTTAATTAGTATGGTTAAATGTCTTTAAAACTATGCGTAGTGAGTGTTGTTCACTGTGAGCTGGACTGTGTGTTTGTGGTCTGCGGTTAACTGAAGCTAACAGCTCTGCAGTCGTCCAGCATCCTGTTTCTGATAGAAAGAAAACACTTCAGCTGCAGGTGTTTCAACACCAGGTTGTTAATTTTAAACACAGGAAGAACACGTAGACACCATTTGGTGAAACATTTCTCCAAACTCTAAACACAGAAAATAAGTTGATTCTAGGGCTGGGTATCGTCACTGATTTCTAGAATCTATTTGATTCGGGGAAATTTGGCCTCAGTCAGAAATATCATAATTCTGATCATTTATCAGTACACATCCAGATTTCTATATCCATCAAAAGAAAGCTGACACTAGTGAGACTATCAGAGGTGTGAGCATCACAGCAGATGCCTTTTTATAGCAGATAACCTTAAAAATATTTTGCAGTCGAACAAAAACTGAACTATGAATCAACATGTAAACATTACCTGATGCTGCTGAAGTGAAGTAGAGCAAAGTTACCGAAGTTTAAAATTTGATAGCTTTACAATTTCCCATAATTTTAAAAAGTTTACATTTCTTCAGTACTGGTCTTCTGTGCAAACCACAGTTTGGCCTTAACGAACACCATGTTCAAACATAAGAGTGTCCATAAGTGCACGTAGCACCAGGACACTCTAGGCCACAGGTCGATGATCAATTTTGTAATCGTATCACCAGACCTGAGGCCATATGTTTTGGACACTCAGGTAAAGAGTGGGGCATCTTTCTTTGCCTTTAGACAACTTTAAAAAAAAAGAAAAAAAAGAAGGGGGTGGGGGGACTGAGCTGTCAACTGATCACCACCTGGTGGCTTATTGTCTCAAGTGGCGAGGGAGGATGCTGGACAGACCTGGCACGCTCAAACTTAAAGTGAGGGTGTGCTGGGAATGTCTAGCAGAGGCCCTGGACCACGAGATCTTCAACTCACACCTCCGGCAGAGCTTCAGCCGCATTCCAAGGGAGACTGGGGACATTGAGTCCAAATGGATCATGTTCAGCACCTCCATTGCCCAAGCTGCTGCAATGAGCTGTGGCCGCAAGATAGTTGGTGCCTGTTGTGGTGGTAATCCCCGAACCTAATGGTGGACATCAGAGGTGAGGGAAGCCACAAAGCTGAAGGAGTCGTCCTACCGGGCTTGGTTAGCCTGTGGGGAAGCTAATAGGTACTGACAGGCCAAGTGGAATGCGGCACGGGCGGTGGTGGAAGCAAAAACTCGGGTGTGGGAGGAGTTCAGAGAGACCATGGAAAAAGACTTCCGGACTGCCTCAAAGAGATTCTGGCAAACCGTCAGGTGACTCAGGAGGGGAAAGCGGTGTTCTACCTGCACACCCCTGGATGTCGTAGGGCTGTCTTGGTTGACACGTCTCTGCAATGTCGCGTGAAGTTCAGGGGCAGTAACCCTGGACTAGCAGACTGGGGTGGTGGTCCCCATCTTTAACAAAGGGGACTGGAGGGTGTGTTCCAGCTACAGGGGAATCACACTCCTCAGCATCCCTGGGAAAGTCTATGCCAGGGTGCTCGAGAGGAGTGTCTGTCCGTTAGTCAAAACTCTAATACAGGAGTAACAATGCGGTTTTCGTCCTGGTCATGGAACACTGGACCAGCTCTTTATCCTCTCAAGGATACTCAAGGATGCATGGGAGTTTGCCCAACCAAACTGTGCTTTGTGGACTTGCAGAAGGCATTTGACTGTGTCTCTCGGGGGTCCTGGGGGGGGGGGGGGGCGCCGCCGAGAGTATGGGGTGTCTGGCCAATTGCTACGGCCCATTCAATCCTTATACGACCGTTGCAAGAGCTTGGTCCGCATAGCCAGCAGTAACTCTGACTTGTTCCCGCCAGGGCTGCCCTTTGTCACAGATTCTGTTCAAAATTTCTATGGACAGAATTTCTAGGCGTAGCCAAGTGCAGTCAAACTACACCCCTACCCTCACCTATGGTCGCAAGCTGTGGGTAGTGACCAAAAGAACAAGTTCACGAATACAAGCGGCGGAAATGGGCTTCCTCCAAAGGGTGGCTGGTCTCTCCCTTAGAGAGGGTGAGAAGTTCAGCCATTCGGGAGGGGCTCATTTGTGTGAGTCCAACTTTTTAATTTCTGTCTCAGTATCGTTATTTAAATTCTAAATCTGATTGTTGGATCTAATAATTTCATAGTTTCTGTGATATTTCTGACATGTTGAGCCTTCATCCTAAAGGTCAAAGCTCACAGCTCAGTGGTCGGTCCCTTCCTTCTGAATTTCACATGTATATCAAACCAACAACACATCCTGTTTTCTCTGCTCAGTTTGTGGATCTTGTTCAGCATTAAAACAGATGATCTTGTTTTTGTAAAAAGAAAAAAAAAAGAAAATATTTTAAGTATATTATTTAATATACTTAAAATATAATTATTAAATATATTAAATATTTTTTTTGCTTTAGTGAGCCAGAATTATGGGTATTTTTGATGTATATGTCAGTCGGGCATGTCCCACCAGGAGGAGGCCCCGGGGCAGACCCAGGACGCGCTGGAGAGATTATATCTCTCGGCTGGCCTGGGAACGCCTTGGTGTTCCCCCGGATGAGCTGGAGGAGGTGGCTGGGGAGAGGGAGGTCTGGGCTTCTCTGCTTAGGCTGCTGCCCCCGCAACCCGACCTCGGATAGAGCGGATGAGGATGGATGGATGGATGTCAGTCAGTTCCAGTTTTTAGGTCCACTGTTATCTCAAAGGTCCATCTCACAATGTGCCTCTCATACAATTAGGTGTGTTGTGACTGTGTGGTGCATCATAAATTTGATTAGTGTTGGAGTTGTACATCTCAGTTCCTTATATTTCATGCCTTATTGTTTTATTTGTTGTTTTGACTGTTTTTCAATTGAATATGCAGTGGGAATGTAGAGGGAGATACGTAGTGAAGGTTTTGCCTGGTTTGATTGTGCGTTGATCCATTGGTAATGCCTCAGGGCTCCAATAGGTGGATTTGCACGCCGCCTCCTTCACTCAATACAGATGAGTGAGAGTGAAAGCTGCGTGTCCGTGCCATTCTTTTGTCTGCAGTTGTAATTAGCAAGACATTTATTGTCACGAGAGGTGTAAAGAGGCAGACTGAACAGACAATTTACCAAATGCCAGGAAAGGTAGCACAAAGAGAAATAAAGCTGCAGATTTTCAGAGGAAAGCAGTTTTGCCCAGACATCTGATTAGCAAGTTCAGAGGTACCGAATCCCACTGTGTGGGTCATAACGAGAGGGGCAGAACATAGGCAAATCAGCACTAGCAGAGATGTAGAAATGACCTCTTCTCAATGACCAAACACACGTCTCCAGTACAAGGGGGTTACAATCTTACAACTACACATGTACAGCGCATACTGGCTAAGTCAGGCATATGTTGCTCCATGCTCAATGGATCTCAGTTTAACAGAGTACATAACTCTGTGATGTCTGGAGCACAGTGTCTGGGCTTTCTTAAATGTAATCTCTGTTTAGATATTGTTGGGATGTAGAGATTCTTTTATTGCTGCCATATACTCTGCCTTATGATAAATGCATTAATAACATGTTCTACAGTATTATTTTATCAGTAATATTGTTTACAGGGTTCATATTGCATTGAATATGTTTGTCATCACATTCATTCTATTCACAGGTTGAGTTCATTCTATACACAATGCATAACTGTGCTTGTTTAGAGTTGATGTTCTATCCAAGAGGGTTTTAAGCTTCACTGGTGAGAGTGTCCAGGTGATACATGTTGAGGGAAGATGAGAACATAGCAGGTTAATTGCATGCATGCTTACAATACACATAAATCTAGTAGCAGGCCTGAGCGAAGGCCCAAGTGTCTTCTGCTTCTTATTTGAGACCTGCGCCAATTCAGTCTACTTAGTGATTGAGGACGAGGGTCCATTATTAGCCCTTAGAGGCCCTGAAGCTTGAAGTTATTACCTTAAAAGAAAGGTGTTATCAAAAAGAGAAGTTATATGTCTGTTCATAGTTATTAGAGATGTACAAGATGTACCCTTGTCTGTAAACAATGACTGGACATAATGTATTTTTGACCTGTATTGACGTGTATGTGGGGGTGTGATCCTCTATGCTATAAAACCAGAACTCAGTGTATTTTTGTCAGAGCAAATAAGCCATATGCTGACGGTTGTTCTCCGTTGTCAATAAACTCATCGTTTGATTGCACTTTTCTGGGCCTCCGTTGTTTGTTGTCTGGTCTACAGTTGATCGATCTCGCTTCAATATTTAATTTAACAATTTTTTATGTTGAACCATTTCATCAGATCAAGAAGAACCTGGAGAAGACGACGTCATCACTCATGTCATGTACAACATCAAAACATTCAGTCATCAACAATAACCAATCAGACGAAGCAGAGGTAATGTTGTGTTTTCTTCAAGGGGGGGATGTCAAGGAGGAGGTTAGGATAATTTCAGCTCCTTGTTATCATATTAAAGATGTTGGTCAATTTACTTGTTGTTTTGTTAGATTACTGCGTTGGACAACGTGATTGTCTGTGGAGACTGATTCCCTTTTGGAGACTGCTTGCTTTTTTGTCAGTTTTTTCAGGTCTGAAAGTTTCTGTTTGGTTTGTTTGATATTTTGATTAAGCTTTATTGCACAGAGCTTCACCCATATGTCGGACAGGTTTTAGCAGTTTGACTGCTGAGTGGTTAAATTTGCTTCTACGATCTTTGGTTAAGGTTTACAGTGGGAACTTATGTACTGTCAGGGCCATGGCGTCATCAGCGGGCCTGTTGTGGCGGTATGTGAATTGTAGAGGGTCCAGTGAGTTGGGTAGTGTAGAGCAGATGAAGCAAGCACTTTGGCGACAGTGGGAAGGAAAAACTCCCTTTTAACAGGAAGAAACCTCCGGCAGAACCAGGCTCAGGGAGGGGCGGGGCCATCTGCTCTGACTGGTTGGGGCGAGAGAAGGAAGACAGGATAAAGACATGCTGTGGAAGAGAGACAGAGATTAATAATAGCTATGACTCAATGCAGAGAGGTCTATTAACACATTGTGAGTGAGAAAGGTGACTGGAAAGGAAACACTCAATGCATCATGGGAAATCCCCGGCAACCTACGTCTATTGCAGCATAACTAAGGAAGGATTCAGGGTCACCTGGTCCAGCCCTAACTATATGCTTTAGCAAAAAGGAAGGTTTAAAGCCTAATCTTGAAAGTAGAGATAGTGTCTGTCTCCCAGATCCAAACTGAAAGCTGGTTCCACAGAAGAGGGGCCTGAAAACTGAAGGCTCTGCCTCCCATTCTACTTTTAAATACTCTAGGAACAACAAGTAGGCCTGCAGTGTGAGAGCAAAGTGCTCTAATAGGGTGATATGGTACTACAAGGTCATTAAGATAAGATGGGGCCTGATTATTTAAGACCTTGTATGTGAGGAGCAGGATTTTGAATTCAATTCTGGATTTAACAACAAGCCAATGAAGGGAAGCCAAAACAGGAGAAATATGCTCTCTCTTTCTAGTCCCTGTCAGTACTCTTGCTGCAGCATTTTGGATTAACTGAAGGCTTTTCAGAGAGTTTTTAGGACATCCTGATAATAAAGAATTACAGTAGTCCAGCCTGGAAGAAATGAATGCATGAACTAGTTTTTCAGCATCACTCTGAGACAGGATGTTTCTAATTTTAGAGATGTTGCGCAAATGGAAGAAAGCAGTCTTACATATTTGTTTAATATGTGCGTTGAAGGACATGTCCTGGTCAAAAATGACTCCAAGGTTTCTCACAGTGTTACTGGAGGCCAAGGTAATGCCATCCAGAGTAAGGATCTGCTTAGATACCATATTTCTAAGATTTTCAGGGCCGAGTACAATAACCTCAGTTTTATCTGAATTAAGAAGCAGAAAGTTAGCGGCCATCCAGGTCTTTATGTCTTTAAGACATTCCTGCAGTTTAAGTAATTGGTGTGTGTTACCTGGTTTCATGGATAGATAGAGCTGTGTGTCATCTGCATAGCAGTGAAAATGCATACTATGTCTTCTAATGATGCTGCCTAAGGGAAGCATGTATAATGTAAACAGAATTGGTCCTAGCACTGAACCCTGTGGAACACCATAATTGACCTTAGTGTGTGAAGAGGACTCTCCATTTACTTGAACAAAGGTTGGAGATTGGCCTATAATTAGCTAAGACAGCTGGGTCTAGAGATGGCTTTTTGAGTAAAGGTTTAACTACAGCCACCTTGAAGGCCTGTGGTACATAGGCGATTATTAGAGATAGGTTGATCATATTTAAGATTGAAGCATTAATTAATGGCAGGACTTCTTTGAGCAGTTTTGTAGGAATGGGGTCTAAAAGACACGTTGATGGTTTGGAGGAAGTAATTATTGAAGTTAACTCATAAGATCAATTGGAGTAAAGGAGTCTAAATGAATATCAGTGGTACTAAAAGTAGCTGTAGATAATATTACATCTAGCACAACACCTGGAGCTAAGGGGGCAAAACAATTGCATGAGTGCTGCTGTTTGACTGAGGAAGAATAAAGTAGTCGTGGTAAGCCAATCACATGACCACTTAAAGACAAAGCAACAAGGTGATACATACCAGTTTATAAATATTGTCGATAGGCCACGTAAAACTAGAGTCATGATAAACAATATATACGCGGCGTGTCTTCCTCAATAGTTTCGTTAGCGCTAGCAAACACTCTGCTTATGAGCAACAAAACAAAACAAAACAGGGGAAGTTTTAGGAGTGACGGCGAGAGAGAGAGAGAGAGCAGAGAAAGAGAGAGCGAGTTTTGAGACGTGAGAGATTTGCGACGTTTAGCGTGTTTGGAGTGTGTAGTTAATGTGTTGTCTTGTGTAGTTAGTGTGTAGTGTTGTGGATAGTTTTGTGTTGTGTGTTAGAACAATGAGGCGACTGCTGTCTCCAGGTAGAAACAGGAGTGATACACCTGCTGCTGTCAGACCTGCAGGTATCAGGCTGTGATGTTCTCCTTTATAGTGGACAGAAATGATTTTTTTTGGAGTGGCACAAATAATTTGTGTGGCATCTTATTGAAGAACAGCTGATTGTTCTGTAAATAGTTTGAAATGGTTATTTTAAAAAAGGGTAAAAGGTAAATGGATGCAAATAACTTTGTTGTTTGCAAAACTTGTGCATAGGATTTTGAAATTGACAGTTTATATTTGCATTTAAAGTTATGAAATATGATTCATTAAAGATGTTTGTGGTTGTTACAGTAAAAATATAACTTTTTCTACTCTGATTTTATGGTTTTTGTCTGATTTTTAGATCAATTGTTAATACAGTATGTCAAAATGAAAACATGACTGTAAATTCAGGCACGTGAGGTTGTGCTGAAAAGAATGATACCAAACAAGTCAAAGTAAATAGTTTTTAAAGGTAAAATGTGGAGGGAAAATCAAAAGTAGTAAAAAATGGCCAATTATACCCTGGACCCCAGAGGGTTAAACTTTTTTTTTTTTTTTAAAGTAACGCAATAGTTACTTTTCAAGTAATTAATTACTTTTAGAATATTGTAACTCAGTTACTAACTCAGTTACTTTTTTGAAGAAGTAACTAGTAACTATAATTGAATTACTTTTTCAAAGTAACTTGCCCAATACTGGTAATATCCCTCCTCAGGAGTCACACATGTGTCCACTGGACCATCTGGAACTCTTCTTGTTTAGCACTCGTAATAACACAAACACTAAATCCTCCTTCTCTTGTGCTGTTTTGTAGCAGTGTATACACCTGAGACTGTCACCTGTCTGTCTGTCCTGCACTCTCTCTCTGTTTCTTTCTTTCTGATTGTGGAATAAAAGTATAAACATGTATTTATAAGTTACACTTGTGTTTGAATCCTGCAGTTTATCACACATTTGATTTCCATGTGTGACAACTGCAAGTGTCCAGAGTGAGGACAGACTGAGGGACCCACTGCTGCACATCATCTGTGAGGCTTCTATGAAACTTTGAGTATTTTGGATTAGTAGCACTGCTGTGTTTGTTGCATCATATTGCTGTAATTGTTTATATGCTTTATATATTAAAAGGCAAGTTGATCTATAGTGTTACATCATATTCTATAAGGATGTTATGTGTTTGTAGACTTTCTGCCCAGTTTGACCCATTTAGCAGAAGTCAGCCTGTTTAAGGCTCTGATATCTATTCTGTGTGACTTAAAGCAGTTATGACATGGTCTGATTTTCTCACCCAATAAAGGAATATTTCATATATCAGTCTACTCTTCATTCTATCAGACACAGTTATCACAGCTCGTACATTTTATTTTTACACATATATGTAAGCATTGAGCCAAATTTAGTAATGCCAACATAACAAAATAACAATATTTATCTCGTATATATAATATAACATATGTATATACACTGTCAAAGACACTTGTCTTTGAGTGAAGATTTAAGGTGACAGGAAATATAAATAAATGCAACTTGAATCTTTACTGAAGCTCAGTATTTGACAAGGAGTTCAAGCTTGATAAATCATAATAATATAACTATAGTATTGGCATTATTACACTTACATTACCAAAGTAAGATGACTTTAGTCTCATGAACAGCATTAGCTAATGGTTGTTTACTAGCTAATCTTAAAATGACTGTTCAGTACAGAAATGAAGCCCAACAGTCAAGTTTTGTACAGTCCCGTGGTCTCAGCCTCAGATACTCAACAAATCAAAGTGATTTCATAAAAAAAACAAAAGAATTAAAAAAAAATTCTCCTTCATTTCTGTGAAGCAAAGCTGTATGAAACATTTCTCGCGGTTAGTATCATGGTTGCTAGGCAACCTGAGCAGCAGCACGACGACGACTAGACCATCCCTTTTCACAAGGCTCTCACTTCCCCCCTTCTCACACTTCAGGTTACCCACCTCACGTAGTCCGCGAAGTGCATGTACTACGAAGCGTGCGGTCCCCTGATTGGGACACAGCTTAAAAGTGAAACCTCACATCAATGCGTCTATCGCTTGAAGAGAAATCACATGACTGGCGCAGCTGCTTTATCTTGCTGCAGAGAGGCGCCAATTTCTGAAGCATAAAGCGTAACTTTGACTCGTTTGTAGTGATGGGAATTCCGTCTCTTTTTAGAGAACCGGCTCTTTTGGCTCGGCTCACTGAAAAGAGCTGGCTCCCAACTGGCACTTCAGGTTATTTTGTTCCTTTAATTAATTTATTATCAACAACAATATAAAGTTATGCACAAAAGGAATTAATAGTGTAAAAAAATGGTTTTATTCATATATGTTTACATATAAATATATATGATGGCCCCTAGAGACAAAGCATGTACAAACTCCAAAACACATTGCTAGCGTTAACTGAACTTCCAAACCAGAGCTACCTAGATCACTTAAATTACACAATTGAAAGCACATATGTATTGTTTGTATATTTATACAAAAGCACTCATATATATTCAAATAATTTAAAAAAATACACCAAATTCGGTCGTTGGTACTTCCTGGCTTGTGTAGTGTGGAATTACAGGGATTATTTTATATAACCATCATCTTTGTCATTGCATTAATTATCATTTCATCAAAGTGTTTATTGAAGCTGCTGGCATTATGTTATAATTTATATTATAGGGGTTATCATAATCAAATATTAACATGTTTATTACAGGTGCAGTTATAACTACTTTAAAATGATTGAGTTAAATATATATGTATCATAACTCATATGCTGAGTATATTGGTACAGTAAAATAGTAGCTGAGCAAAGGCCTGAAAGTATTCAGCTTCTTGTGGTATTTGAGTTTGCTTAGTTACAGGTGACGGAAGGATGTCCAGTCCATGGTGACCTCAAAGGCCTTAGATCATCACCATATTCGGAAGAGTATGCCACAAGGAGGAACCTCTATGTTGCAGTTAATTCTTAAAATACATGAATGTTCTGTACATGCAAATTATGTGCTTGTAAACGCAAGAAGGGGCGTTACAATACCCTGATGTTATAAAAGCAATCTAGAGTGTATTTTGGGTAGAGATGTACAACTGTTCTGCAGTTTGCACCTCTCCACGCTGCGTGCATTCATTAAAATCAATTGTTTGATTGACCTCTTCTGGACCATCATTGTTTTACTCTCGTCCTCAATTTCGAACCCGTAACATTTGGTGCATTGGCCGGGAAATAAGTTGGAGAGTGAGACTGAGAGGGTCCAAGGTGCTCAAACAGGCAGACACGAGTCAGTGGTCGAAGTGAGTGGACATAAGCCGGCTTATTCAAAGGTAAGGCACTACCTGTTGAATTATTTCCAAACAGTGCTGAATTGGTTCTGACAAAATTGAAAGTCTACTCACTGAAAATTACTGGTAAGGGTCTGTTTTGATTTTGGTGAAAATCTCATGAGAATTGAAGTTGAAGTAATGATAATGTAAGGTTAAGTGACAGTACTGATTAAAGGAAAAGCAGTTGGACTGCTACGAGGATTTAAATGCAGTTGGACTGCTAAGGAAAGAGAATTTAAAGTAGTTGGACTACTGAATTTAGGAAATAGGTCATTTGAAATCTGTATATGGTCATACAGTTATAATTGAATACAAAGCTGGGCTTGGGCATCAATAAAGTGGGTTGGTGGTTTCATAGGATGTCTTTAAAACGTAATTAAATTCATGTAGAACGGAACTGTGGAAAGTTCTAGGAAGTGCATCGCTCAGAGGTAACGCTTGCCGGAGTCAGGGACGCTTAGACTCCGTCCTCTATGAGGGATAGTCAGTTGGTCACTGTGGAGCTTGGGGCACTCCAGAATAACTAGTGGTTGGACCACTTTACCGTTTGGAACGGTTTATGCACTTTTTTGGGTAGTAAAGGTTGGACCTTGGGCGTTGGACGCTTTTAAATTTACTTAGGAACTTTAGCAATTAGACCAGACACAGGTTGGACCTGATACTGGGTCATTGATTATCAAAAACTTGGAGTTTGTCCCTTGGAGGGTTAATTCAAATTTTGTCTAAATTATGTAGGTTGTGCAATTTAAGGCCTTGTAAATATTATTTAATTTATCAGACGTCTCTGTGTTATAATTTCTATGTTTGTATATAGGCTCTGTCTGCCACGGGCACTGCAGCAGGCTGGTTATTTTGAGAGTGTGTCTGTGTCTATGTAAATGAGATGCCTGTGACTTATTTAGAGTGATATTTCCTGCTTACTAATGAGTGGCTAATGACTGACTGCAGAGCCTGGGTTAAGGACGACTTCAATCTGTGTTTTAAGGGAAGAAATGCAGTTTATGTTTATTATATTTGTGTGACTGTTGTTGATTATGATAAGTATTTCATGATAACTGTAGAATATGAGTATGGGGTTTGCTTGACACGTGTCTGTACTAGGTAAAACTGTGTAAGACTGATAGGAAGTTTATAGAGACTGCTAGACATTGCTGATGCATGTACTTAAGACGCTGGTTTTGTTTATTACAATATGTAAGTAAAGTTTTATTTCTTGCCAGGACTGTATGACTTTTTGCGGGGTTTTGAGATAGGATACATAAACTGTTGATACTTAAGACCGTTACCTGGGTTCTAAGAACTGAAATTGAATTTGAGATAATTTAATTAAAAAAGATGTCTGTAAGCGATGTGTGTTTTGGGGTGTCGAAGTAAGATGTTTTAGGATTTTTAGATGGGTTCTGTTTCAGTTTGAGATAATATATACAGTTACATTTTCTGTGTGTGTGTTGTTGAGTGACAACATGCGCAGTTTAAATTGGGCGCTGTTCCTTCCTCTTTTTAGTTTCAAAACACAAAGGCTGTTAGATTAAAAATTACTGTGAGTAACGGTTTGACTTTTGACTAGGGAAATATGATGCTTACTTTTGGGTCTATGAAGATATCATAACATTTTGGTGGAGATGCCAGGGTAAAAATAGTGAGCTCAGACAAGGGAGTCTGAGAAAAAACACCGTGAGATGAGTAAGGTGTTTAACTGACTCAGGATTTCAGAGAATCGAGTCAGCGGCGATCTTGAGTTTTAATGGTAAGTTGATTGTAAGAGAAAAATCATTGTTTACCATGTTGAAGTAATTCTGATGATATTACTAGAGGTGTTGTGACACAAGTGAAGAACAAGTTGTAAATGGGGACTCACAATTATGTTGATATGGATAAAGGACAGAAACAGTTTCTGAATTTTGAGGAGAATTTTGAAGCACTGAGGCTGAATTTTCTCTGTGCTTGGTGCCCTGTGTGGACCTATGTTAGAGTTATAAGTCCAAAGGTTATGACCTGGAGGTCATTCATGGTGTTTAAAGAAGAACAGGAATTAGAAAAGATATTTAATGTCATATTTTGTGTAAATTGAGGGGGACTCACCACATATGTGTTCACCTTTTTAATTTAAAGTGACACAGACATTGACACACACATAAAATTGTTAGGGGTGAGTTACTTCCTCTTTTAATTTTAAACGGGAACACATGTGTGCATTGGACTAGAATTTCATTTGGGCTAGTTAAAGATAAAGATGACCTGTGTCAGTCCCAGAGGTGGGAAATTTCTTTTGTTAAAGCAAAAGCGCAAAGTTATGCAGTAGAAATCAGAAAACACTGGAATGCCATAAAATAAAATAGAACAGAATGATGTATACAATAGAATAAAATAAGAATACCAAGATTATATAAAACTCTTTCTCTTTTAAGAGGACAGACGCAGTTACTGAGGGTTGTCTACTTCCCCTTCCTGATTGTAAACAAGCATGTTTGATAGAGATCTGCGCGCTTGATAAAACTCCCTCTAAAACTCCCTGTAAGACTGTTAGGAAAGCGTGTATGGGGTGATTATAAGTGTATGAATGTTGTACTGGATTTTAATGATTCTGTGTGAGTTGTACAAAGTAATATAAGTAATAATAAGTCTGGGTAGGTACAATAGGAGAATGAGTGAAAAAGTGGAAGTCTGAGAGAAAAGGCAGTGTGTGTGAGACGATTATGAAAGGATTGTGTGAATGAAGTAAAAAAAAAAAAAAAAAAAATTGACAAATGCAAAAATTAGTATACTGAAAAGTGTGTGAGAAGAGGGTGTATTGTTTTTAGACCAAGACTTAGTAAAACTAAAGAGGGTTTGTAGACTGTAAATATGAAAAAACAAGTGTTTGATTAATCTGTAGAAACAGGAAAGAGAAATAGGAAATACTGTGCTGCTGTGTGAGTGATTGATGATGTCAGGGGAGCACCCAGAGAAATAGGCAGACGAGTTAAATTCTAAGAAGATGAAGCGAATGCATGTTTTAAGTAAAGTAATAAAGTAATAAAATTATATTAATTACAGGTTTTAGAAAAGGGACAGACTGAGAGAAATAAATACATGAACTGACAATTACATTAATGAATTGAAAATGCACGTACACTAACTGTTACATGTGAAATTATTGTTGGAAAGTTTAATACACACATGAAATAAAGAAAGCAGTTTACACTCCTTTAATTTCCAGAACCAGTGTGTCCCCTAGACCTGATAACACCCTTGCCCAGTTGGCCCCCGTATAAGGCAGCATGGAAGGCTGGACAGCCCATGACGGGTAAGATCCCACCTCGAAACCCTGGGACAACCTAAGGCAAGGCGCAGTCACGATTGCTTGAACCTAAGTCCCGGAGTGACCTTGGAGTCACTGGAGGAGACGGGACTTCAAGGGTACAGCCGCTGGGCACAGGCGAAGGGGAAATGCCACTAACAATGACCAGTGATGAGCCAGAGAGAGAAAACACACCTTGTCAAAAGGAGTTTGAAACACTGCAAAAGAAACATTTACAAGATCACAAGGATCACAAAGAAACATTGATAAAATTACACATACAAACAGAAAATGCACTAACCTTATAAAGATAAGCTCATGAAGATTAATGCGATTAAAACCTGGCTAAGAATACAAACATATGTAATTAAATAAGGTTGCTAATTTCAGGAGTGTTAAAATGGTGTGGATGTTGAATAAAATACACTTGGATAAAGTAACGTTGAGGAAAAACTCAAAAGAAGTTAGATGACAAGGAAATCAGTTATACGAAAAAGTGATTAAAGTAGTTTAAAAAGAGTGACTTAGCAGTGCTTTTGCACTGAGTGATCAAAACAAGTGATTAGTATAGAAAGAAAATGAAAATAATTGAATAATGGCATGGGCTTTAAAAAGTATTTCTCTTGCCAAGTTAAATTGTTGAGATATGGCTGAGTATGCAAAAAGTTCGAAAGCTCGTGTGAATGTGGACAGAGGAGCTTGCTGTGTGTGTGATTGAGGCCTTAAAGGAGGGGTAGATTGTTCAGAGGTGAAAATTTGATTAAGAGGTTTATAAATTAGTGTTGACACATTGTTATAAGGTGTTAGGCTGAATCTGAGTATGGTAATGTGCTTAATGGGGGTTATGGTTGTGTACGAAATGGTGTAGCTTTTGGCGAGGTTTGTAGTGTGTTGAATGGGTGAAATTTAAGATTGTTGAAGATTTTTGAGGTTGTTGTTTTATTTTTAATAGAGGGAGTTTTGATAAACATGGACATGTCTAAAAGGGCCCATAGTTTCTATAACAGTGCACTTAGAAAAAACCTGTCAGGTGATTTTGTTTTGTGTTTTGATGAGCTAATAATCAGCTCTCTTTTTCTTATTTTTGTTCTAAGCAGGCCTGCAAAAGAGTGGATAACAGCGCTGAAAATTCTCGGTGACCTTCTCCAGATTACAATAGGCAGAGGAGAAGGCTAACTCTCTGTCTAAAAGGATTGCCGCGAGCCAATCCAGTCCAAAAGCAGAAAGAACTATTTTCTTAAAAACAAAGTAAAACAAATAAATGAGTTGATGTTGCTGAGAGTGAAGACTGAATATTTGCGAGATAGTCTCCACTGTCAGCAATACCTGATGGTAATGCGTGTGAGTCAATGTGTGTAAATGGATGGTGACTGGACGGACGAGGCAGACCATAGGTTGGACCGACTGGACACTGACAAAAGACTGGACTAAGGTTAGACACATGACTGATAACTTTTCTGTTTTAAGTTTTCTTTTTTATAATACAGGTTGGATCATAAGTGAGGAAAAACTGAGTATGAAATGTGAAGTTCTGGTTAACACACAGGTTTTTGTTTCTAGGACGTTTCAAGGATGCAGGCTGTGGATGGAGCCAAGAAAGGATTTGACATGATGATTAATTTGATTTCATTCCTTAAATACAGGTTTGAAGCTCCGGAGCATTTATACATAATATGATAGGACTAAACTTTTCTTTTAATTCCCTAAGCTCGAGTGAAGGATTTTGAGTTTGTAACACATGAGATGTGTCACAAAAAGGGGGGTGTTAATATATGCGATTAGCTACATGAAATGTGCTCTTTTAGGGTTACTAAGCAAATGTCTACGTGACCTTTACCTAATAACCTTTGTGATGATAAACTTGTTTACCGACTTGCTCTCTTGTAGAACATACAGATTTAGAAAAGGGGAACCTCAGCTCTGAGTTCTGAGAATAACTCTGTTAAGTTGACAGGAAACACGTCGAGACAGCAATATAGGGCAAATGTATTAGAGCTTGTAATTAAATGTGGGACTTGAAAAGAGGAAGCAAATTTGGTACAGGACGTACTTGAGATGATCAGACGAGAGAAGGAGAAGGTCAGGAATAGTTTAAACTAAGATTGAGAAATTAAATTGGGTGAAAGGGGGTGTAGCTTCAGGGCAGCTCACAGCCTGGCGTAAACGCAAGGTGCTGTCACACAGCTTAAGTTATTTGGGTGATTTATTTTATGACAAAATAATAAGGAAATATTGAAAATATACAACACGTTGAGGAGATCTCTTTTGTTATATGCCTCTCTGGAGCTTCTCTCCTGATGCTACTCCACCAAAAGAAGTATAAAGTACCGAAATAACACTATATAAGTCACAGCTGATGATTCTAATGTTAGAGAGCTCTTGCAACTGGCGTTTGAGCTGTGCAGAGGTCTCTCTTAAGACAGGTACTTATGTAGGTTAGCATGAGGTTGAGTTAATTTTATACACAATGCATAACTGTGCTTGTTTAGAGTTGATGTTCCGTCCAAACAGGTTTTAAGCTTCACTGGTGAGAGTGTCCAGGTGATACATGTTGAGGGAAGATGAGAACATAGCAGGTTAATTGCATGCACGCTTACAAACACACATGATTTATATATAAGAGACTCAGGTCGTTTGGAGTGGAGGGCCCACTCCTGAAGACCTTCTATGACTCTGTGGTGGCCTCAGCCATCTTTTATGGTGTGGTCTGCTGGGGGGGCAGCATCTCTGCTGGGGACAGGAAGAGACTGAACAGGCTGATCCGAAGGGCCAGCTCTGTTCTAGGATGCCCTCTGGACCCAGTGGAGGTGGTGAGTGACAGGAGAATGGTGGCTAAGCTGTCATCCCTGTTGGACAACATCTCCCACCCCATGCATGAGACTGTGACAGCACTGAGCAGCTCCTTCAGTGGGAGACTGCGGCACCCACGGTGTGGGACGGAGAGATTTCGCAGGTCTTTCCTCCCCACTGCTGTCAGACTCTACAATAAAGACTTTTGCAGCTGATCAAACACACAAACCCACACATGTGCAATAAGACTGCTATACGTGCAATTCTTCTTCTGACGAAGTTGTGTTTTTGTATTTTCCTACTCAGTTGTATATAGTATTTGTATTTCTATTTTATTCTATTGTATATATTATTCTATTCTATTTTATTCTATTGTATATAGTATTTTATTTTATTTTATTGTATTTTATTGCATTCCAGTGTTTTCTAATTTCTGCTACATAACTTTGCACTTTTGCTGTAACAAAACAAATTTCCCACCTGTGGGACTAATAAAGGCCATCTTATCTTATCTTATCTTATAGGCCAGGCCAGAGGCCTGGACTTGATGCAGCTTTCAACTTTACAGCTCCTAACTTGTAGGAATGGCGTGGAGTGTAATGAATGAATGCAAAACATGCTTACAGACACAAACATGACAGGGGTTTATTTTACAGGGTAAAGGTGGACCACAGGTTGCTTTGTTTCTGCTTAGCAACTCCTGAGGTAAAAGGTGTTAAAGATAAATATGCAATAAGTGAACAGGAAATGTGTGAAGGTGAGCCGGGTGAAATAAAATGTCGTAGATAATGGAAACTTGTTTAACTGGCATTAACAGTAACCTTTGCATGTTATGTATATGCTTGAAGCCAAAGGAGGCATAAATCCAGATAGAAAACTTTGAAGTGTGCTTTTTAGCGGAGATTTAGGCTGACATGGGGATGGTGTGCATTTTACTTGGGTTGTGTTTAATAAGACTAAAAGCGTTGCTCACACACATAAAGAGTATGGAGATTAAATAAAGTTAATATAATGGATAGAGCCCAGAACAGGATAATATATAAGTGAAATCAAATGCAATGTTTGATTTCACTTTTATTGGGAAACAATCAGGTTAGAAATGTGAGTAACCTATGTTTAAACTGTGAAAACACTCTCCACATACATTAAAACTGTGCAACTCTGAGTGGGCCATGCAATCAAGCAACTGTTACATATCTGTATTAAACTAGCCAACATAGACTCACCACCACATGATGTTGCCCTGCAGCGGGGGCAGAAAATCATTTGCAAACCAGGGATCTTATGTTGATTATCATATTCTTACTTATGTACACACACACACACAGAAGGGAAAAATTTCAAAACAAAACAAAAAACAACTTCGCTTAACCTGTCAAGCACAGGAGCAAAATAAAAATCTTTTTGGGCTCTGTTAAAATTTCTTTAGTAAAAGTGTAAAAGGCCAAACCTAAGAGGTTGGGCAACCCGGAAAGTCCCTCCAGTATCAGGAGTTAATAGTCAGGAAACATTTCTCACATTAACGCCTTATATCTGACAAATCATTGACTGATAGATGTAGATTGACATACAAGTGCACATACATCCAGATGTGCATTTAGACATTAAAAGTGTAGAGACATGTACACACAGATTGGCAAACCGGTACAAAGTCTAACTGAAGAGCTTAACAAAGTAGACGTGGCAGTAGGGTTTGTGATTTTGCCTGATATGATATTGTGAACCAACTATGAATAATGACAGGAACCTGAGATGAACACAGTAAGTTAGTAAGGTGTAGCAGAGAAAGGTTGTTTGTTTTCTATCCCTTACAGGAGAAGATTTCCACTAGAGAGGGACCCAGAAGAGGAGCGGAGATTACCTAAGCATGAAGTGTTTTCAAGTGGGGGCTGGTGTTTAGTACTGGACCACCTAGAGGACATGAGGTTGTTGTCGGATTTGCTGAGTCAGGGGGCGGCAAGAGAGGGTCAGAGCGAAGGTAGTGGACCTGGGAATGGTGTAGTGACGTCTTTGGAAGACGTCAAAAGGGGGAATTGTGGAATTACAGGGATTATTTTATATAACCATCATCTTTGTCATTGCATTAATTATCATTTCATCAAAGTGTTTATTGAAGCTGCTGGCATTATGTTATAATTTATATTATAGGGGTTATCATAATCAAATATTAACATGTTTATTACAGGTGCAGTTATAACTACTTTAAAATGATTGAGTTAAATATATATGTATCATAACTCATATGCTGAGTATATTGGTACAGTAAAATAGTAGCTGAGCAAAGGCCTGAAAGTATTCAGCTTCTTGTGGTATTTGAGTTTGCTTAGTTACAGGTGACGGAAGGATGTCCAGTCCATGGTGACCTCAAAGGCCTTAGATCATCACCATATTCGGAAGAGTATGCCACAAGGAGGAACCTCTATGTTGCAGTTAATTCTTAAAATACATGAATGTTCTGTACATGCAAATTATGTGCTTGTAAACGCAAGAAGGGGCGTTACAATACCCTGATGTTATAAAAGCAATCTAGAGTGTATTTTGGGTAGAGATGTACAACTGTTCTGCAGTTTGCACCTCTCCACGCTGCGTGCATTCATTAAAATCAATTGTTTGATTGACCTCTTCTGGACCATCATTGTTTTACTCTCGTCCTCAATTTCGAACCCGTAACAGTAGCCACTAGGTAACAAAAGCTCAACACTGCGCCTAGCATCCTGGAGCACTTCCGTCGTGTTTTGGAGTTTGTATGTGTTTTGGAGGTTTCACATGCTTTGGATTTTGTATGTGCTTCAGAGTTTGTACGTGTTTTGGAGTTTGTACGTTTTTTGGAGTTTGTACGTGCGGCTTTGTCTCTAGTGGCCACCGTAAATATACTTTTATTCATTCACTCCACATAAAATGTAATAAATAAATCATATAATACAAAAACCAATTATTAACATTTCAACGTTTAACTATTTCAATTTTCATCCTTTTCCTTTTAAAGTGCAATTGGAAAAAGGATTTTGAAATGCAGTTTATTAAATTGGAATTAAAAAATGAATTTACAAATGCAGAATCCATTCTGCGATTCATTATTTAAGCACAGAAATCTTTATTTCGATGCGCGTGGCTCTTGTGCTCCTCCATAGTTTCCCACTATTAATCATTGTTTTTTCTAAACTGGAAAAACTAACAGACAAACCTGAAAACATAAGAACAGTGTCAACAGGGTCGAGTGGATAACCCACACTTCAAATACCAGAGAAAATATTGTGGGGATAAACGATATTGAGGCAATCCTCAAAGGAAATTCCTATCTCCGCCAGGTCAGACGATGTTTGGATTTAATAGCCAATTTGCATAAAGCCCAGAAGCCGGTGCAAGCTCGGGAATTAACGGACTTTGTTCAGCAGCAGTGGACAACGGCCGCCCCGGAGCAGCCACGTCAGCTTCACCTGCTGGAGGTTTTGCCCGGCCCGTCGGATGTGGCTTTGCCCGGCCCATCAGGTCCGTCTGCGGGTCACTTAAATAAACCACTTTTAACCCTTGTGTGGTGTTCATATTTTTGTTACTCAGCCAGTGTTCATGGGTCTGGTGGACCCGCTAGAGTTTTGGCTTTCCAAATTAACACTATCAAACAATTTTATGTTAAATTACTCAACAGATGTTTACTTCATCCCAATTACAAGCCATATGAACAGCAAACATGGTTATTTTTTTCCCTTTACCTTTGTTAGATCACATTTATGAATTAATGTGCTTCTCGTTTTTTTTTTTTTTTAATAAAATGTTATAAAAAAAAATAAATCAGTTATAATCAAGTGGAATGAGTGGAAAGACACAACACATTTACATGTGAAGCAATATGTTTCACAACTAAATGGGATCAGCTGCTCATAAATGGTGACATTAGGCCCAGGGTTTTAAAACAGGGGGAGGTGGTGCACACACTTATCCCACACTGTCCTGATGGCAGCTAGCTTGTCTCTCTGCCATCGAGCTGGTCTGTCGTCTCAGTTATCAAAACAGATAATCCTGGAAATTTTGTGGAAGTTTTCCAGAGACATTGATGCACGGAAAGGTTCTTGCCGGTTTCTGCATCCCACAGGGATTCTGTGGATTCCCCTTTGGACCTGAAAACTCCTGCAAGGATAAGAACCCCAAAGTAGGCCTTTGGGGTTCTTAGATGAATTTGGTCCATCTCCTTCCACCTCTCTCCAAAAACACAACTTCCTTCTAGATTACTGCAATCCAGAATAATTTTCTGGATGGAATCTGGGATGAAAAGATCAAATGAAGACTTGATCCTGCACATGAGTAACTGCCAGCTGTGGTGGCCCTGGCTTATCACAGTAACAGCTCTGCAGGGTGGCTCATTTCTTGGGCAAGAAGACCATTCAATTTTACCAGTTATTGACATCCATATTTCTTCACTTGCTGTCTGGAGGGCTTGTTCTGGTCCTGGAGCTGGGTGCAGATGGGGTACTTATCTTCGTTTTGTTACTAAATGGTGCTCAACCTCATCCTCTTCTTCAAAGTCACTGTCAGACTCTGAATTTTCAGAAATGTGAAATATTCTGAAACCTCTTTGTCAACATCATCATCCGAAGCTCCCCTCTCTTCCAAAATCAATTGGATGGCCCTCGCAGCAGATAATCTTTTGCCATCTTGATCAGTTTGTGATAAAGAACCACACTGGCAAAGTCTTATTTATACAGGGAGTGCAGAATTATTAGGCAAGTTATATTTTTGAGGAATAATTTTATTATTGAACAACAACCATGTTCTCAATGAACCCAAAAAACTCATTAATATCAAAGCTGAATGTTTTTGGAAGTAGTTTTCAGTTTGTTTTTAGTTTTAGCTATTTTAGGGGGATATCTGTGTGTGCAGGTGACTATTACTGTGCATAATTATTAGGCAACTTAACAAAAAACAAATATATACCCATTTCAATTATTTATTTTTACCAGTGAAACCAATATAACATCTCCACATTCACAAATATACATTTCTGACATTCAAAAACAAAACAAAAACAAATCAGCGACCAATATAGCCACCTTTCTTTGCAAGGACACTCAAAAGCCTGCCATCCATGGATTCTGTCAGTGTTTTGATCTGTTCACCATCAACATTGCGTGCAGCAGCAACCACAGCCTCCCAGACACTGTTCAGAGAGGTGTACTGTTTTCCCTCCTTGTAAATCTCACATTTGATGATGGACCACAGGTTCTCAATGGGGTTCAGATCAGGTGAACAAGGAGGCCATGTCATTAGTTTTCCTTCTTTTATACCCTTTCTTGCCAGCCACGCTGTGGAGTACTTGGACGCGTGTGATGGAGCATTGTCCTGCATGAAAATCATGTTTTTCTTGAAGGATGCAGACTTCTTCCTGTACCACTGCTTGAAGAAGGTGTCTTCCAGAAACTGGCAGTAGGACTGGGAGTTGAGCTTGACTCCATCCTCAACCCGAAAAGGCCCCACAAGCTCATCTTTGATGATACCAGCCCAAACCAGTACTCCACCTCCACCTTGCTGGCGTCTGAGTGGGACTGGAGCTCTCTGCCCTTTACCAATCCAGCCACGGGCCCATCCATCTGGCCCATCAAGACTCACTCTCATTTCATCAGTCCATAAAACCTTAGAAAAATCAGTCTTGAGATATTTCTTGGCCCAGTCTTGACGTTTCAGCTTGTGTGTCTTGTTCAGTGGTGGTCGTCTTTCAGCCTTTCTTACCTTGGCCATGTCTCTGAGTATTGCACACCTTGTGCTTTTGGGCACTCCAGTGATGTTGCAGCTCTGAAATATGGCCAAACTGGTGGCAAGTGGCATCTTGGCAGCTGCACGCTTGACTTTTCTCAGTTCATGGGCAGTTATTTTGCGCCTTGGTTTTTCCACACGCTTCTTGCGACCCTGTTGACTATTTTGAATGAAACGCTTGATTGTTCGATGATCACGCTTCAGAAGCTTTGCAATTTTAAGACTGCTGCATCCCTCTGCAAGATATCTCACTATTTTTGACTTTTCTGAGCCTGTCAAGTCCTTCTTTTGACCCATTTTCCAAAGGAAAGGAAGTTGCCTAATAATTATGCACACCTGATATAGGGTGTTGATGTCATTAGACCACACCCCTTCTCATTACAGAGATGCACATCACCTAATGTGTCTCCAAAAGTTGAATCTGTTCATCTGGACGTAGCGTTTTGTGGGAGAAACGTTTCGTCACTCATCCAAGTGACTTCTTCAGTCTCAGCTGACTGCAGGTTTCCCCAAACCTTATAAACAGTACATTTGCATAATGACTGAAACCAGCCCACTGAAGGAACAATGGGCTGTGAGGTCAGTTCCTTAATCATAATTATGCAAATTCCCATGACCATTGATCAACAATCACTGACCAAAACCCACTGATTAAAGAAGCCTAAAGCTTGTACGTCAGTATGAGCAAACAGCACGTAAGATGGCGGACTACAGGAACCACCTGAGATTCAGCCTCAGATGCCGACAAAACAGGATTACTCCTAAAAGTCTGCAAATGAGCTCTTCAACATCGTCAACATTCAAATCCGGCTAACTTACTTAGCGAGGTACGAAGAACGGACCCCTGATCTGACCTGGAATCAGTGCAAACAAACCACTGAGCAGGTCTGATCCAACCTCCTGCATGTAGAACAGATGGAAGAAAGAATCAGTCTCAGATAAAACCTTAGAGTAAAGCTGCTCACTGAGAGCGTCTCTCTGCAGCAGACTGACAGATCAAACTGACATCTGAGTTTGTTCCTGTAAGAAGAAACAACAAAGTCTACAATGATGCATAAAATAAAATAAAGGTGTTTTTCTCTCAGTGTAATGTTTATATGAAAAAGTCTTCGCCTCAAACTAGCTGAGATCAACCTGTTCTGTAAAATAAGATGTAGAGTTGCTGAAATGTCCTGATTCTGTATAATCAGTTCATCTAAATGGGTTTGTCAAGTTCATAAATTCTGACACTTAAATTTCTCCAGCTGTTCCTCATTTGTTTAAATCCCACCAGCCCTCAGTCTTTCTGGCCTGCATGCTGCTTTGTTCACACTGCAGCCATCTTTACACTGAAAGATGTGGTCAGATGTGTGCAAGGGGACATTTATAAATATCCCATAGTGCTGCAAATATAATAAATAATTTGTATTAATGAAAGATAAGCTTCATCAACTGAGTTGTGACACTGGCACAGAAGAGTAACACACACAACTCTTGGTGCCTAAAAGCTGCCGGGAAATGATTTTCCTCATGATAACCTCATGGAAAGGCATACGGGATATGATTAAACTCTGGAGTGAGTAATGGCCTGATTTTATTGGCCGAACATTCGAGCAGATGTGTGCCGCTGGTGTGCGTCTTTGCACCCATTTACATTAACAGAGGTTTGAACGTGTTGGGATGGACCTCATCGGGCTATTTCACTGAAATGCACACATATCTTGAAGCAGTGCCCGTATGCACCATTTCAGCAAAGAGTCTGGTGCAGGTGCTGTTTCAGGTCATCTTCCAAGTTGTCAGCCTGAAACATACTGACTGACCCGGGCCCATCATTCATGTCTCGCACACATTAAAAAAACTGCTTAAGGAAAGAGGTGAGTTGGAGCCAGAGGAGCCAAATTGCACCATTCCCGCCTCCCTCCATTGCAATAACGATCTGACATGACATAGAGAACAGACATTGCATTTGTTTGGCCAGAGTCACGTGATCAGTGACGTCTGAGGCTTCGTTTAGAACGTAACTGATTCAGTGTTTTTTAGGGAAGTGAACCATTTGCGTGATTTGTGGAGTGTTTTGATAGTGAGAGATAGCAAACCACTGATCATTCTACTGAGAGATATGGAGCCAGCGAGGAAGAGAGGAGGTTCTGTCATGTGGGAGTATTTTGAGTTGATGTTGGTCAGTGTTTCAGTTCAGTTGTTTACTTTTGTTTTGTTTATTTTATCTAAAAACATGAAAAACTTAAAATGTTTAAAAAAAAAAAATCTGCTTTTCACATTAGAAAAACTTCCATTTGACAAACATTTAATATAATAAAGACATTTTTATTTTTAAAATAACCTTAAAATGTTATTCTACAAAATGTGCAGCAATTTAATTTGTTTATTCTTTTTAGCTGATATTCTGTGGGACCCAGAACGACTGTATAACTGCACTTCTACCAACTTGCATTGCAGTTTCTGTGCACTCCAGCCTCTCCTGTCCCATGTAAGAGGATTTTCTTTAAAGCTGTAGAAATGATCTCCATGAAAAGAAAGAGAGTCGTCCATCGCACAGTGAAACAAATCCTCTTCTTCAAAGAAATGAAACAGGCTTACCTTAAATGCATCATGTTTTTACTTTGCAAGTTCAGAAGCATTTTCCCTTTACAGTTCATAATCAATTCTACCTCCAGGTCAAAATATGTATAAGAAAATTGGCCTAATATATATTATTTATAAACATACCTGTCCAGTGATTAATTGCATAAATACCTGGAGGTGGGACCTCAGAGCAGAAGCATACGCCATAATGTGTTGTACATCATTATATGTATATTTCAATTATTATATTTACCAAAATCAAGAAGTTAAGAAAGAGCACACCATGGTGAATGTTTAAACAAGTTTATTGATCAAAATTATTTATTAAACAAATGAACAACAATCTTTTTCACACACCCCAAAAATTCATGTTCAAAGCAACACAATGGAGGCCCAATATCAGACAGAACTCCACTCTGTAGAGTCATAGTGAAGCAGTTCGTTTTTGTTTTGGTTTTTTGTTGTAGAGTCAAGCTGCTCTTCATATTTTTGACCACCAGAGAGGACTGTTTTAAAGCTTCTAGTAATGATCCCTTTTTCAACACAAGCTTCAGGAAGCTTCATTTGGCCATCACTAGGTCACAATAACAGAACTCTACTCAAAGCTGACAAACAATGCTGATAACTCAAACAAACGGACCTAACTAAGAGACAAAGGGGAATATAAATAGTGGCTGATCAGCCCACAAAAACACAAAAAGGGGTAAAACACAAAACCTAACTGAAACTAACATAACCAACTCCTCACTGATTTTACAACTGTGTGGCTGTAACTGCAGCCATCACAGGAGGGCAGCTGGAAACACTTTGGTGATTGAGTAGCTGCTGCTGAATTTTCTGTCCATCGTTTCATTTTCTTAGTTTGGAACAATCATGATTTAGCTCTTCAGACATTTACTGTGTAAAAATTGTCACTAAAACAAAGAATACATTGAAACTGAACTGGGAATAATGGTGTGTTCATCTTTGAATTACCATGGTAACTCAAAGATAAACTGTGTACAGCATCACTGACTGCAGACTCTTTGTCTCGGATTGCTTCTGTTGTCTTTCTTAGCAAAGTTCAGCTGACGTCTTTGTCGGCATTTAGAGGTGCATGTAGATCAGATCAACATTTTAAATGATTTCCCTGAGATTATCCATCCACAGGGGGGGAAAAAAAAAAAAAAAAAAAAAAAAAAAAAAAAAGACTCAGTGAGTCACATTTCCTGCATCAGTGAGTGTAGCACAATGTTGTGTTTAACATGTTATAGGGGAAAAAAAAAAAAAAAAAAAAAAAAAAAAGCACTAAGAATATTGTGTCCCCACAACAATAAGTAATACACGTACACACGGACAGAACCTCTCTTCCTCGCTGGTTCCATATCTCTCAGTAGAATGATCAGTGGTTTGCTATCTCTCACCATCAAAACACTCCACAAATGATTCACTTCCCTAAAAACCACTGAATCAGTTACGTTCTAAACGAAGCCTCAGACGTCACTGATCACGTGACTCTGGCCAAACAAATGCAATGGCCGTTTATCAATGCCCAAGTACGCACTCGCGTGCTCGGTGAGTACGTACCCGCCGAGAACGCGAGCACGGACTCGTGGGCCGTTTCTCAATTCTCAAGTACGCGCACGGACTCGTGATTTGTACAGTCCGAACACCAGCGTACGTGATGATGTCACAGGTCCGGAGTTTTTACTGCCGTCCCCTCCTAATTTAACTGTCAGTAACATGTTATGAAGCTTAACTTTAATCACAGCCAAACCGGTTTACTCAGGAACAAATAAAACACTGAAATGAACCAAACATTAACATTTAGAAGTGATCTAAGTGACTTATATATCATTTTTAACCTCAGTAGTGAAACCTCTATTAATAAAAATAGTGTACATGTACATACGTGTACATACCTTAATAAAAACAAGCAGGTGAGATGTTAGAACGCTTTTATTTTTATTTTAGTGGACACACAATACGATAGACAGCTGCTGGGGTTTCTTTAACCTGAGTAGTGAAAAGACCGCGGGTGGGGAAGGGGGGGGGGGTTGAAACGATGTGCCGGGAGTCCGCTGTTCTGGACGAAATGCATTCTGGGATATTTAGCTGTACCAAGTCCACACCGATGCATGCTCGATAAAACGGGCGGATCGAGAACACATCCGGGACTTTTTCGCGTTCTCGGCTTGATGCGTACTTCGAATTGGAACAGTACTTGGTCTCCGACTGATGACGTATCACGAGTACACGAGAACGCAAGTACGCACAAGTACGCATATTGATAAACGCCCAATGTCTGTTCTCTATGCCATGTCAGATGGAGGGAGGTGGGTGTCAACTGTTCTGTCTGTGAGGTGCCCACACTTGAAAAAGACCAGACTTTAAATTTCACTCAATTTTTTGACCAGTTTCTTAGGTAGGTGAAAAACCTTTAAACACAAAAATAGAGACCATTCCATTAATCATTCAGATAAATTAAATGTATTATACAGAACACATAACAAAAATATATACACTTCAGTAAAGCCATTTAACAGACAAGAGTATTTAGCTTTAGCTAAACTATCATTTAACCCAGTTTAAGTTAGTTCTACATCCATTGGTTTTTTGTTTTTTAATCACAGAGCTGAGTAATTTCAAACAACGAAGATGAAATAAACTGTGGTTCTTAAATACACAAAATGTGTCCACCTTACATTTTATACTTTTCATAAACAATTACATTTTCAAAGTATACATTTTAAAGTTTGCAAATATTTTAATAATGACTTTAACCAAGGATTTTCTTTTACAAAAGATTTACCTTAAATTAAACCAAACATATTTACACTAGTTTTAAGATTTAACCAAGAATTTGGGGTAGCTATTTTTAGTATTAATTAACATAAATGTGGGAAACACCACCAACATAAACAATTTATTCCAACTTAAACATTCATTTTAATATCAATATAATTTTTTAAACTTAAATGCAGTAACTATTTCCCAAAGCATAAATACATTTCCACAATTGAGCTTCCACAGTCCCAAACATAAGCAGAAAATATGAGTCCAAGAGTTTACCGATAGCCCGTCTAGCTCAGTATTCCTCACAGTGGAAAGTGGATTGTGCCTTGTTTGCCATCCTCGCAGTATGTCGCACCCAGGTCAAATGACTGCTGCATGCATTTTAAGGTCTACTAGGCACGCCCGCCCTTGATTGCTCTAATTCAGCTCACCTGGCGGAGCAGTGCACACCAGGCCGCGCTTAGTTATAGATTGCACACAAGGTCTAATCAGCAGCAGTACAGAGCAGGTAGTGGGCAGGAGGAGGAAGAGAAGAGTAAGGCTACGTTCACACTGCAGGTCTTAATGCTCAATTCCGATTTTTTGATCAAATCCGATTTTTTTGTCTACTTGTTCACACTACACATAAAATACGACATCAAACGCTCTCCAGTGTGAACGCTCAAAGCAGCCCGCATGCGCAAAAGAAGATGTCACACAACTCGCTCTGTTTAGACCCAGAGCAAACAATATTGTTTGACTAATTGCCCTTAATATAAAGACTTCGGACTTTATGTTTCCAGATTTTTGCTTTAAGTTATTTTGTTATTTACATAATAATGTAGATGACCTAATAATGATCCTTATTGCTGTTTTAGAGGAGCGGTGCTTCAAAGGATAGTTGCAGATTTCTGTCAGAATCTGCAGAAAATACAGTAAAAATAAAATGTTCACATTTCTCCAGCGTTGTCTTCCCAACAGTTTCACCGGATGGTAGGAAATCGTTCGCGATGTCCTATCGGGCGCTTCTCTGGCGCTGATAATGGCGTCTGTCTTGTGTCAGTGACGTAAAAGACGGATTTAATGCGACTTGACCGTTCACACAGCAGTCGCTTTCTAAAACATCGGATATGTATCGGATTCAGTACCACATACGAAAGTGACCCAGATCGGATTTGAAAATATCGGATTTGTGGCGTTCACACTGTCATACCATGATCGGATATGGGCCGCATAGGGGCGAAAAAATCGGATTTGATGCGCTTTCGCCTGCAGTGTGAACGTAGCCTAACAGCCACACCTACTAGGTCAGCGCGACAGTGGGAATGGTGGAATTTGGCTCCTCTGGCTCCAACTCACCTCTTTCCTTAAGCAGTTTTTTTAATGTGTGCGAGACATGAATGATGGGCCCGGGTCAGTCAGTATGTTTCAGGCTGACAACTTGGAAGATGACCTGAAACAGCACCTGCACCAGACTCTTTGCTGATATGTTGCATACGGGCACTGCTTCAAGATATGTGTGCATTTCAGTGAAATAGCCCGATGAGGTCCATCCCAACACGTTCAAACCTCCATTTTTTTGTAGGGGTGCAAAAGCGCTTTTAGAAAGACACTCCGGGCAGGACGCACACCAACAGTGTGCATCCGCTCGATTGCCCGGTCAATAAATCAGGCCATTACTCACTCCAGAGTTTAATCATATCCCATATGCCTTTCCATGAGGTTATCATGAGGAAAATCATTTTCAGCAGCTTTTAGGCACCAAGAATTGTGTGTGTTACTCTTCTGTGCGAGTGTCACAACTCAGTTGATGAAGCTTATCTTTCATTAATACAAATTATTTATTATATTTGCAGCACTATGGGATATTTATAAATGTCTCCTTGCACACATCTGACCTCCACCCACTCTGCCTCCAGCACTGCGCCCAGCTGAACCAGGGTTTAGTGGAGCAGAGTCCACTTGCTGCCCAAATCCACCATGGCCTGGTGTAAAATATGTCAGCAGGACAAATGTGAAGAAACACATCAGAAGGGAAGTGAGGAGGAGCAAAGTGTGACCAAGAGGAACCATCAAATGTTCCCTTTGTTTAGGTGTGCACAAGACATGTCTATGATCATCAAACAGTCAGTAAACACTAGAATCAGTCAAAGGAATTAAAAACTGTTGGATTCTGGAATTTTTTTTACTCATTTGTAGTCGGGCTGTGAGAAGTAGAGGTGCTGAGGCTGCAGCAGCACCCCTGGTGGATGTTAGAGGCTGTGCATGAACTCAAACCTGCACTTCCTCTGTCATCCACCAGTGGGATCTGCGGCTCCTCAGCATAGAATAGAATAGAATAGAATAGCCTTTATTGTCATTGTACAGGGTACAACGAAATTGGAGTGCCACTCCCTTGGTGCAAAAATACAATAATAAGTATAAATGTAAAATGTAAAAGGTGCAATAAAACAAACAATATTAAGTACAATATATACAGGATAGCAGCATTAATATAATGACAGTAAGAATAGCAGCATAATATAATGACAGTGACAGTATGGTATGGCTAAGCAGTTTCATTTGTTTTTATGCTTATTTACAACGGTGATGGCTCTGGGAAAGAAGCTATCCCTGAATCTGTTTGTTCTGGTTTTATGTGACCTGTACCGTCGGCCTGATGGTAATAGTTCAAACAGTTGATTACTGGGGTGAGAATGGTCCTTGATGATATTGCCAGCTCTGCTGAGGTACCGGGAGTTTGCAACGACCTCCAGGCTGGGCAGAGAGCAGCCAGTGATCTTCTGGGCTGTGTTGATGACCCTCTGCAGTGCTTTCCTGTCTGCAGCTGAGCACCCTGCATACCATGTTGTTATGCTGTACGTTAGGATGCTCTCTATGGTGGCTCTGTAGAATGTCACCAGCAGCCTCTCCTCCAGGTTGTTCCTCCTGAGCACTCTCAGAAAGTGGAGACGCTGCTGGGCCTTTTTTACCACCGCCGTGGTATTTGCAGTCCAGGAGAGATCATCAGAGATCTGCACGCCCAGAAACCTCATGGAGTGTACCCTCTCCACACAGTTCCCGTGAATGTAAAGTGGGGCCGGGTCTGCTCTTCCCTTCCTGAAGTCCAAGATGAGTTCTTTAGTTTTCGTGGTGTTCAGTTGGAGGTTGTTAACTGAACACCACTCAGTCAGTCTGTTGACCTCATCTCTGTAGTCCGACTCATCCCCCCTTGAGATGAGTCCAACCACGGTGGTGTCATCCGCAAACTTTATGATGGTGTTTGAGAGATGGGTAGGGGAGCAGTCGGATGTGTAGAGCGTAAACAGGAGGGGACTCAGAACACATCCTTGTGGAGACCCGGTGCTGAGTGTGATGGTGCTGGACAGGTGGGGGCCGAGTCTGACAGACTGTGGTCTGTTTGTCAGGAAGTCCTTGATCCAGAGGCAGATGGGGGTGGAGAGTCCCAGGTGAGACAGTTTCTGGACCAGGATCTCTGGGATAATGTGATTGAATGCTGAGCTGAAGTCCAGGAAGAGCATTCTCACATAGCTTCCTCTGTGCTCCAGGTGACTCAGCGCAGTGTGGAGCGCTATGGTGATAGCGTCCTCGGTGGAACGATTTGTCCTGTAGGCAAATTGGTGGGGGTCCAAAGTGGGAGGCAGACTGGCCCTGATGTGCTGACAGACCAGTCTCTCAAAGCACTTCATCACTACAGGCGTAAGTGCAACAGGCCTGTAGTCATTTGGGCTGACCACAGCTGTCTTCTTGGCGATGGGGATGATGGTGGAGGTTTTGAGGCAGGGTGGGACGGTGTTTAATGACAAGGAAAGGTTGAAGATTTTAGTGAAGACTCCGGTCAGTTCGTCAGCACATGCTCTGAGAAACTTTCCATGTATTCCATCAGGACCTGCCGCCTTCCTGGGATTCACTGACCTTAGAGCACACCTCACTTGATGCTCCCTAAGTGTTAGTGTGCGGGTGCTGGGGGCGGGTGGAAGTGGTGTGACAGCTGAGGGTCTGGTCGTCTCAAAGCGGGCGAAGAAATGATTTAGATCCTCAGCCAGCGAGGCATCAATCCTAGATGTCGCCTGGTTATTGCTTCTGTAGTTGGTAATGTGATTGATCCCCTGCCACATTTTTCTGGGGTCGTTGTCAGCAAAGTGATCTTCAATCCTCCTCCTATAGGGCTTTGGAGTTGACGTCACTGGAGGTGGGCCACGCCCCCTTTCCGCCATGACAGTAGGCTAGACACAGGATACAGCTTCAGCTATGGTTCGTACGTGTTGTGTTATCAGTTGCAACGTTTGATCTCACGATCGTGAAGGCAAGAAGCTGGATAATGGGCTCTCTTTTCATCGTTTTTCAACCTGGAGGCAACGTGAGGGATCCCATGTATCCGATATTACTAAACAAAGACGTCAGGCTTGCATTGCAGCGGTGAGACGAGCGGATCGAGTTCTGTGCAATCCCCAGCTTTTTGTTGGTTTGGTCTCCGCATCTTCTTTCCGGTGAGTTCTAAATTAATTCATATCACTATTAAAATGCTTTTAGTGTTATTTTCAATGTGCTGAGGTCATAGATAATGAGATAAAACATGCTAATGTGTGATGCTGCAGAACCACGTCATGTCATTATGTCGACTGAGTAGCTTATGATTTAGCATTATTGCAGGCAAACCAGCATATGAAATGGATGTAACAAATCCAGACTGGGCACCAACACTGCTCATGGGCCTCTAAAAACATACTAAATTGCTCTCATTGTACACTAATCCGCACATAACTTCCAGATGAATCACACACCTGTCATGTGCACTAATTTTATCTTACCGCCTTTGTCCTATCCCGATCTTTGCATACCTTGTCTGTGGAGTCAGCGCATACACAGCAAACCAGTTTAAGAATTATAAATCCCTGGAGGCCCACATCCAATTCACGAACGGCTGGGTGCAAGATTTGTCCATCTTTATGCCTCCACGCTGCGACAACTGTACCTTGTCGTTAAGACAAAGGTAAGTCGGTTTGAACATGATAACTTTCTGAACAACTTCCTTGTTACAGTTTTTGATTTGCACGTACAGCCAAACCATCTATATTAGCCTTGGTTCATTACAGACCTTTTATTAAAAGTGGTTTATGTGTGTTTCAGGTACTGCACTCACAACGACTGAATGAAACTGCACTGTGACCTCTTTGTGTGGACACAGAGAGACCTTCTGTCATACGCATCTTCCCTGATGTGGATTTCTGGGAACCACGTTTAAAGCAAGCACAAGACTTCTTTCTTAAAGTGTGTCTTCCTGAACTTGTTGGGAAATACTTCTCCAAACAACATGCTGCTCTAAATAGCCTGTAATGTTTCATTTTGTGGTTCAAGATTGATGCCAGCTGTGTGTTGCCATTCTGTTTTATTGAAATTACTTCACACAAAGTACAATTATTTACAATGAACTACACATGCAACACAACAGCTTTATGAATACTCAACAAGAGCAAGTTTCATTTGGCGCTGGTTTGACAACCACACTGGGGCACATATTCACCAAAACACAGCAAACCTTAACAATCTTATCAAGCAGTGTTGTGTTTATTTCTGCTCTGCCCTGTTCATTGCACACACAATGCTTCGTCTGCCCTTTAGCTTCTGTGATGCTGTCTGTCCGATCGCCACTGTCCACATTTACAGGTGGTACCTCAACCTCCACTTGTCCAACACAACTGCTGTCCACAGCTATGACATTGTGATTTTTTTGTTGTTCTTCTGTCAGATCTTCATCGATTACTTCTGCACGGGGCACACCTTCAGACTCTGCAGCTGCATAAAAGCCTGTAAGATAAAATTAGTGCACATGACAGGTGTGTGATTCATCTGGAAGTTATGTGCGGATTAGTGTAAAATGAGAGCAATTTAGTATGTTTTTAGCGGCCCATGAGCAGTGTTGGTGCCCAGTCTGGATTTGTTACATCCATTTCATATGCTGGTTTGCCTGCAATAATGCTAAATCATAAGCTACTCAGTCGACATGATGACATGACGTGGTTCTGCAGCATCACACATTAGCATGTTTTATCTCATTATCTATGACCTCAGCACATTGAAAATAACACTAAAAGCATTTTAATAGTGATATGAATTAATTTAGAACTCACCGGAAAGAAGATGCGGAGACCAAACCAACAAAAAGCTGGGGATTGCACAGAACTCGATCCGCTCGTCTCACCGCTGCAATGCAAGCCTGACGTCTTTGTTTAGTAATATCGGATACATGGGATCCCTCACGTTGCCTCCAGGTTGAAAAACGATGAAAAGAGAGCCCATTATCCAGCTTCTTGCCTTCACGATCGTGTGATCAAACGTTGCAACTGATAACACAACACGTACGAACCATAGCTGAAGCTGTATCTTGTGTCTAGCCTACTGTCATGGCGGAAAGGGGCATGGCCCACCTCCAGTGACATCACGCTCCAAAGCCCTATAGGCAGCCTTAGCTTTCCTGATGCCTCTACTCAGGTCTGCCCTGGCCGCCCTGTACGCAGCCCTGTCCCCTGACTTGAAGGCAGTGTTGCGGCTTTTTAGGAGGGATTGCACTTCGCTATTCATCCAGGGTTTTTGATTTGGAAAAACCCTGACCCTTTTGTTGACGGTGACATTATCAACACAGTTCCTGATGTACGAGAGTACAGTGTCCGTGTACTCCTGGAGGTTGTGGCTGGAGAATAAATCCCATACAGTAGTTGAGAAGCAGTCCTGCAGTTGAGAGAGGGCTCCTTCAGGCCAGGTTTTTATTGTCTTTGTCTGGGGCTTTGTTTTTCTCAGCAGGGGGGTGTAGGTGGGGGTGAGGGAAATGCAGAGGTGGTCAGATCCAGCCAGGTGGGGGAGGGGTGTCGCTCTGAAAGCATGCCTGATGTTTGAATAGACACGGTCCAAAGTGTGTTCACCTCTCGTAGCAAAGTCCACAAACTGGACAAATTTAGGAAGCACAGTCTTTGCAGCCATACTTCCTCTGACCTGGTGACCTTTCAGTGTAAAGATGGCTGCAGTGTGACCAGAAAGACTGAGGGCTGGTGAGATTTAAACAAATGAGGAACAGCTGGAGAAATTTAAGTGTCAGAATTTTCTATTTATGAACTTGACAAACTCATTTAGATGAACTGATTATACAGAATCAGGACATTTCAGCAACTCTACATCTTATTTTACAGAACATGTTTATCTCAGTTAGATTGGAGTGAAGCCTTTTTCATATAAACATTACACTGAGAGAAAAACACCTTTATTTTATTTTATGCATCATTGTAGACTTTGTTGTTTCTTCTTACAGGAACAGACTCAGATGTCAGTTTGATCTCTCAGTCTGCTGCAGAGAGATGCTCTCAGTGAGCAGCTTTACTCTAAGGTTTTATCTGAGACTGATTCTTTCTTCCATCTGTTCTACATGCAGGAGGTTGGATCAGACCTGCTCAGTGGTTTTTTGCACTGATTCCAGGTCAGATCAGCTCCTCATCACCTGGTTCAACAAGTCAGAAAACTTCAGATGTAATTAAATCTCCACAGACAGAAAACAAATGAATCAAGACTCAATTAAGAAAAACATTCAGTGACAATGTTTGTAAAACTTTATTAGCAAAGAACAAACACATTTGACACATAACATACTAAAACTGAACAATCACCTAATGTATATAATATATAATGTTCTTCCTCTCTCACCCCCTTTGCACAAGTATAGGAGTGTGTCAGGTTACATTTCACTGTGTGTTATACTTGTACAACTAAGCATCTGCCGAATAAAGAATCTTGAAATTGCAGCTTCACATCCTTCCTTACTTCACAGGCTGAAGTGGAGAAAGCAGTGATGATGCCGTGACAGAGAAATCTGTTAAGATAAGACAAGACAATGCTGGATGTATTTGAAATTAAAGAAAAAAACTCTCAGAATCTTTTAATTTAATATCTTATTGAAATGTAACCAACTCTGGACGTGTTTGATGTCTGTCTGCTGGATGATCAGATCATCTGTCTGTACCTGAATGTTCACTGACAACACTGAGAGTCTGAACAGCAGCAGGAGACTCAGAGTTCATGAGGAAAAAAAACTAATTTGAAACAAGCTACAGTTCAACAGGAGGCTGTTATGAATCCTGACTCTGCTGTTGTTTATGTTTTCTGTAGATCAAAAATCCAGCAGCAACTACAAGAACAGCAAGAACTGACAGACCAACAATCAGTCCAACAGATCCATCCTCTGTGTCTCCTCCTGTCTGACCTGCAGGTGAGAAACAGGTGTGAGGTGTCAGCTGTCAGGTAGGTGATGAGTGAAGAACAGAACAGAATCCATTTCCTCTTCAAACTGCTGTCAGACATTATCTACTGCACTCTGATCACATCACTCAGACCAGCTGCTTTCTACAAAGTCTCATCAACAACATCTTTAGAAACAAACATCAACAACCAGGAAGCAGCTTCACCTCTGATCACACACACACTCAACTCTACTCACTCACAACAACATGATGGTAGGTGGTGTTGATTAGCTTCAAACCATGTGTTCCTGTCAGGATGACATGACACTTGTATGCTCCAGCGTCGTTAGACCCCAGGATCATGACAGTACCCCCCCCCCCGAGGGCTGGCTCCTGACAGCCCCAAAACACACATAGACCACCAATCCCGCGTGGGTGGCGGGGGGTCCCGGACGTAGGACTCGAAGCAGGCCCAAAGCAAAGTCCCGAAAGTCTCAAAACATAGTTCAGGGGACCAGCCCCAAGGTAGCCAGCACAGGAGTCCAGAGTGAAACAGTTCAGGGGGTCGGCCATGCAGAAGGTGCAGTGGTGACGTGGAAACTGTTCTGGAGGTCAACCCGGAGGTCGCCAGTTCACTAATCCATCACAAAGCCCTCTTGGAGGGTGGCCACGTGGAAGACGGCGGCGACGTGGGCAGAACAAATCCAAAAGCCGACTATGCAGAAGGCAGCGGCGGAGGAAGGCAGCGAAGGTGATACTGGTCCGGAGTACATCGACGATGTCCTACAAGCGGCCTGGAAGATGGCCGACGATGTTGAGGTGGCAGACAGGTAATGCGGCGTGACCAGTGGCGTAGTGGGGAGGGGGTGGCTTACTGGGCTTAAGCCCGGGTTGTTTTTCCAGAAGCCCGGGGTCTTTTGGAGTGTAATTTCTTCATAGTTAGATGGCTGGATGACAACTGTATAAAACAAAAAACTACACACAATATTCAAAGCACATAGTGCACACTGTGGGAATTTACGACTGTGCGTAAATCCCCCCTAATATTGGTATGATCCCAGCTCAGACACTAAGCGACTGAGCGAGGGGGCGGGGCAGCTGCTGCCTGCGAGTGCGCTGAGAGAAACGGAGCCAGGCAGACAGAGGAGAGCTTAAGTTCGACCAGGTACCAAAGCAAATCATTCGTACTGTACAAATGATGTAAATATGACGGTTTATCACGAAAGATTGATATCAAACTGATCACTTGACCCATATTACGTTACTTGCTCTTCAAGTGAATCAACAAATGGCGAAATGAAAAGCAGAACAACAGCAATGCTGTTTCTTTAGAGAGTCTTAGCTTACATGTGTGTTTATTTCATATTTTCAGTTGTTTCCCTCCAAGGCTAAATAAATCGGTTTCCCTTACTCCCAGTAAATGGGCAACAGAAACCCGATCGGTGTCTATGCCATTCCCAATATGCGCTGGCTGATGTCGGGGCAGCATGAGTACGAGCTACTGTACACAGCAGTATATTCACAGTTGAAACCAGATATTTACATACACTTTATGGAAAACATAAGAAAATTTTTTTACTGTACAACATCGATTTAGAGTAAACTTGTTTTGTTTCGGTTAAATAAATATTGAAATATCTTTTGAATTAGTTAAATGACAGAATAAAGAGAGACAGAGCTGTCTATTTGTTATCACTTTCATCAAATGTAGGAGTACATATACACTAAGTTTATTGTTAATTAATAAGAAAACTCCAGACGATTCCATTCTGAGCTGAAGAAGCTTCTGATAGGTTAGTAGAGTCCATGTGAGTAAATTGGTCTCACACCTGTGGATGCATATAAGGCAAAACACAGAGCCTGTTTCTGTGACATGGGAAAATCAAGAGATGTCAACCAAAACACCAGGAAAAGAATTGTGGAGCTCCATAAGTGTGACTCAATTTTGAATACAATTTGGTGCCATTTACACTTAAGAATTACAGATAGTTTCAGTTTCAGTTTTATTTGTCATATGCAAGTTAGCAGTCAGGGAACAAAATAATTACTTTGTTTCCATCACATCTTAAATGAATAGTGTTTAATGTCATTATATATATATATATATACACTAGTGATTAAATAAAGAAAATCCACAGGAATGAGCAGCAGTACAAAAATTTTTGTTTTTTGTGGCAGTTGCCACAGTATTGCACTTTTTTAAATTAGATATCAGTAAAGTGGAGTAACCAGTACAGATTAAACAGAGTACTTGTGAAGCTGCAGGTAGCTTCTGAGTGCGTCCTGTGGACTGTGCTGTGTGTGTTTAAGTGTTGTGGTTGAGGTGTCGTTTGGCTTGATGGTAAAAACTGTTTTTAAGTCTTGTAGTCCGAGCAGACAGACTCCTGTAACGTCTGCCAGATGGTAACAAGGAGAAGAGCTGATGTGCTGGGTGGCTGTGGTCCTTGATGATGCTGTGTGCTTTACGGAGGCATCGCTGGAGATAAATGTCCTGAATGGCAGGAAGCCTCGTGCCAGTGATGTGCTCTGCTGCCTTCACCACCCTCTGTAGTGATTTACGGCTGCTGGCAGAGCAGCTTCCGTACCAAACTGTAATGCAGCTCGTCAGCAAGCTCTCGATTGCACACCTGTAGAAATTTGAGGTGATGTTGGCGTTCATGCCAAACTTCCTCAGCCTCCTCAGGAAGTAAATCCGCTGGCGAGCTTTCCTGATAGCAGTGTCTGTGTGAAGGGTCCAGGAGAAGTCCTCGGTGATGTTGACTCCAAGGAATTTGAAGCTGCTGACCCTTTTGACCTTGACACCGTTGATGTGGATGGGCTGGTGTTCCCTGACTGGTCGTTTCCGGTAGTCCACTATCATTTCTCTAGTTTTGCTGATGTTGAGAGTCAGGTTATTTTCCAGACATCACTCGTACAGTGCCATCACCTCCTCTCTATAGGCTGTCTCGTCGTTGTCTGTGATGAGGCCTATGATGGTTGTGTCATCCGCAAACTTGATGATGATGTTGGACTCGTGTTTAGCAACACAGTCGTGTGTGAACAGGGAATATAGGAGGGGGCTAAGCACACAACCCTGTGGCGTTCCTGTGTTTTGGATGACTGATGAGGAGGTGTGCTTACCAACTCTCACCACCTGGGGCCTGTTTGTGAGGAAGTTTAGAATCCATCTGCAGATTGGTGTTCCCAGCTCAAGGTCGACGAGCTTCATGGCAAGTTTTGAGGGGATGATGGTGTTAAATGCCGAGCTGTAGTCGATGAAGAGCATCCTTGCATATGTATTCCCTTTTTCCAGGTGAGTGAGGGTGGTGTGCATTGCCAGGGCGATGGCATCCTCTGTGGCTCTGTTTGTCCGATAGGCGAACTGAAGAGGGTCCAGTGTGTCAGGGAGGGAGGAGCAGATGTGACCTTTGACCAGCCGCTCCAGGCACATCATGATGACAGATGTCAGTGCAACAGGACGGTAGTCATTCAGACAGGAGACCACTGATTTTTTGGGAACGGGAATGATGGTGGATGCTTTGAGGGACGTGGGGACCACTGACTGCCTCAGGGAGAGGTTGAAGATGTTGGTGAACACCTCTGCCAGATCGTCTGCACACACTCTGAGTAGCCGGCCTGGGATGCCGTCCGGTCCTGGAGCTTTGTGAGGATTGACCTTTTTAAAGGTCCATCTCACAGCTTCTGTTTTCAGAGTTAAAGTTGCAGCCTGACTGTCCTCCTGAGGGTAGAGGATCTGCTCTCTGTTGTCTGTCGAGCATAGAAGTCGTTGAGCTCGTCTGCGAGAGATGCAGTGGGCTGAAGACTGACAGTGTTGTCCTTCTTGTAGTCAGTGATGCAGCGCAGTCCATTCCACAGTCGCCTGGTGTCAAAGCTGTGGTAGCTGGACTCCATTTTGTTCCTGTAGTCCTTTCTGGCCTTTTTTATGGACTTTCGGAGGTCATACCTGGCTGCTTTATATGCATCAGCATTCCCGGAGTTGAAGGCAGAGGCCTGTACTTTTAGCTTGGCGCGAACGTCTTTATTTACCCAGGGTTTCTGATTTGGATATATGCAGACAGTGGTTTTAGTGATGGTATCATCCATGCACTTTCCAATATATCCAATGACAGAGTCTGTGAGTTCATTGATGTTGCCATCAGCTGCATCCACAAATATCTGCCAGTCAGTTGTGTCAAAGCAGTCCTGCAGGACCTCCTCAGTCTCACTGTCCCATTTGTAGATGACCCTGGAAGCTGGTTTTACCTGTTTCAGTCTTTGTCTGTATGCAGGCAGCAGTAGTATGGAACAATGGTCTGCCTTACCAAAAGCTGGGCGGGGGAGGGGTTTGTAGCACTCTTTGAATGGAGTGCAACAATGGTCCAGTGTTTGATCACCTCTTGTGGGGAAGGAGATGTGCTGATAGTATTTGGGGAGAACCTTCTTCATGTTGGCTCTGTTGAAGTCTCCCAGCACAATAAAGGCAGCTTCTGGATTTTTGTTCTCAAGTCCAATAATGATGTTAAATAGTTCGTCTATAGCCGTAGCTTTATCAGCATGTGGGGGAATGTAAACAGCTGAGAGGAGAACTGAGCTGAACTCCCTCGGGAGGTAAAAAGGCCTGACTTTAATGGTCAGTAGCTCGAGGCTCTGAGAGCAGTAAGTTTTTAAGATACACACATCTCTAGCCCACAAAGAGTTAACCATAAAGCACACCCCTCCTCCCCTTTTCTTGCCTGAGTCCTTCGTTCGGTCTCCCCGGTAAACAGTGAATTAATCCGGCGTGATGGCGCAGTCGGGGACGCTGGGCTCCAGCCATGTCTCTGTGAAGGCCAGAACGCAGCAGTTCCTGATGTCTTGTTGGTGTTTAATCCGTGCATGCAGCTCGTCAAGTTTGTTGTCCAGAGACTGGAGATTCGCGAGCAGGACTCTGGGCAGAGGTGGCTTGCTGTTTCTCTGTCGCGCTCGGCACAAAACTCCGGCGCGTTTCCCCCTCTTTGTTTTCCCTCGACGTCGCGCAAGTAAACAAAGGATCCCAGGCAGCAGAGCGTCCACGGAGTCGAAACCCGCTGTAAAGTCTGAGCTGGCTGACGAATGTAGCTCCAAAAGCGTTTGTCTGTTATACCGAGTGTATGATCGCGCTGTGCGCACAGAAATAGAAAGCAGTACAAAATAAATAATAACATTTTTGCTGAGATGACTGGGAGCTCTCGTCGGTCCAGCCATCTTACGGCGCAACCGGAAGATAGTTTCTCTCTTTACTCTTAAAGTTAACAAATATGTTTTTATATTTATCAATCTAAAAAAATAAACATTTAGTCTGATTTGATGTTACAATTAAAAAAGTTCATCACCCTTGGATCCCCCAGCGATGACGAACGGCTGAAGCGGCTCCTCGGGCCCCTCAGCGATGACAAACGGCTGAAGAGGCCCTCCAGCTGAGACTGGCTGCTGAACGGGTCCCTCAGACCCTCCAACAGAGGCAGACACAGGGCCAGCAGGCACGGGGACCTCTGACGCACACGAAACAAAACCAGCAGGCATGTGGACCTCTGGCACACATGAAGCAGGCTACAGCTGCACAGAGCACTGACCCTGCTAAGGCAGCGACAGCCGGGTGCAGTCCTCAGCTGTCTTCTTAGCCACCAGGGGTCCAGAGTCAGCTGAGGGTTGGAACTCAGTCTCTGGGGAGGCCCTTGAGAGAGTAACTGTCTCTAAATGGGCCAGCTTTTGAGGAACCAAAACAGTCTTAATGGGTTTGTCTCTCTGCTTAGGATTAGTGGTAGAAAAACAGTTATTTACGGGTTGTATAGCCATAGCTTCCTGTACAAAGGCAGATGAAAGTGAAGGCTGCACAGTTGGCTGAGTTAGCAGGGACACCAGAGACACAGCTGGTGGCGACTGAACAGGAGACTGAACTGGGGGCGACTGACGTAATGGTTGAGATGATAATGGTGGTGGAGTTGGCGACTGAGCTACAGGCCTGGCGGCTAACTCAAATTCAAATTTTATTTGTCACATACACAGTCATACACTGTACGATATGCAGTGAAATGCTTAGACAACTGCTCGTGACCTAAAATACAAGACTATGAATAGGATAGGAAATAAATATGAAAATTAAAATAAAGGGTAAATTTAACTAGGAAAGAATAAAATAAAATATAAAAATTAAAGTTAAAAATAAAATAACTGTACAGCAAAATACACAATATAGAGAATATATATAGACTATATGAAGAAATATAGAACAATAAGAGCAGCTGTACGAGTAATAAATGGTAATGAAAGAAATGTAATGTCCAGGGTTGTGCAATCCACATATATAACTGTCTTATGCAGTGCAAATATGCTTAAAAGTGGTTTATTTAAGTGACTTGTGATAGAGTGATTTGTGCAGTGGCCACTAGTGTAAACAAATGTCCAATGTGTGTGTAAGAACCATATGTGTGGGTCAGTACTATGTGGTGGTGTGATTGAGAGACCGTATCGCCTGCGGGAAGAAGCTCCTCCTCAGTCTCTCTGTGTTGGTCTTCAGGGAGCGGAATCACTTTCCTGACCTCAACAGAGAGAGAGTCCTTTTCACTCACCACAGCTTCCCAACAGGAACACTGCAAAAAACGATTTTCAAGAAAGTAAAAAAACCCTTGTTTATGGACATTTTTTCTTATTTTTTGTCTAAAAAGAAAATATATTCTTAACAAGCAAGTTTTGCACAAGAAAATAAATCTTATTCTAGGAAAATATGTCTAGCTTTTCCTTAAAAGGATATTTCAGCTCATCTTGAGCTTTATTTACCAGTTACAAGGTATGAAAACGGTTCGGTTGAAATTCCAGAATAAAAACAAGATTATTTTTCTCATTTCAAGAGTAAGGCCACTTAAACAGCTGCTCAGTTTAAGAAATGTATTTATTGACACTAAAGTGTAATAAAACTGCTGTCAAGTTTGACACAACACGGGCACACACTATCTGGATCATGCTGTATTGCGTTTTGCTCAATCACTGCATCTTCTCCTGAGTTCAATCTGGTGTCTACAGCCGCATCCATTGTTGGCTGGCTTGTTGGCTGGTTTTCGACCACTGGATCAGTAGGCCCACATGTTACTCAGACCTCTCACCAATGATGAGGGTTCCCTCCTAGAACTGCAATTGAGATTAATTGACTGGTTAAAGATATTAATTACAAGCTACACTGATAATTTCTAAATAATTCTATTCTGCATTTGATAATTTACTCTAAAATATGTATGTTTTCAGACTGAGTTTAATAAATTGTTACTAATTTAATGCTGATTGACATTTGGCAGCTTAACTGTCGTTTAAAAGCTCCTCAAAAACCTAAACCTGGAAAGCTAAACTTGGAAAATATTGCAAAAACCTTACGATCTGGAGCAAGGAGCATGAGACATGAAAACCTGGGGGGGGGGGACGACACAGATGACAGAGGATAAAAAGCAGACGATCCGACAAAGAACGGAGGGAAGTACACACTAATATATACACACACACAGGGAAACGAGGAGTTGGCAGACAGGTACGAAACACAGCTGACACTAATCAGATGAGAAGAGACCAGGGGGAAGCGCAACAGAATACACGGATGCAGGGCATGGGACTATCAAAGTAAAACAGGAATAAACATGAACATCAAACCAGGGACACTTGACTCAAGACAAGGGAGGCATGGAGAACACCTAAACACTGGAAATAATTAACAAATTACCAGGAAACTAACTGAAACAATGAATATTAATAAACACAAACAACCAAGGAGACTCTGGACCATGCCCATCGGTTTATTTAAAACAAAAGTTTAAAAAAAATAAAAAATGCTGTTTTCTCTATTAGGAGAAATTAAACACTCAGAAAGTCTTAATAAATAGATAGCATTGTTGTGGATCATAAGGAATTAGCATTAACATATCTACTGTTAAGCTGTAAAAACAAGTAGGAATTTAATATGAATACTTTATATGATTATTTACAAAGATATCAAAGTATATAGTCAGTCTCACCTTACAGATTTTTGTGTCATAGTCGATCCACTGCATAGTCCATTGCCAAGGTGGTCAGTGTGTTCGACGAATGTGATAATTGTAAACACGATATTCTTTGACACATCCATCTATGCCACAAACTACACGGAAATCTGGACTATGGCTATGTGCAGAATTAATATGACTCAGTAAGGATTTGAGGGTCAGACCCACAAAAACGAAGCAGATAACACAGCTGACGCGACGAATCCTACTTCCGGGCCTAAAGTAGTCTGGGTTTTGTGTTGTTAACATGTTTAATGCTTTGTATTTTCTTCTATTTAATCTCAAAAAGCTCCTAAAAACAGTCAGTGATCACTGTTGACCTCCCTCGGCTTTTATTACCGCTAATCATTTATTTAAGCTCAGTTTTTAAAACCTTAAGATGTAACTACAGCACAGCCCATGCAGCAGTATATGAATAACTAACCTCGTATTGTGGATGGATTATCTCAGTTGTTCTCCTGGCTGAAGTTTGGTCCGTTTACAGCATCCTGCCATGCGATTACATTTGTTCCTGACCACCGAGAACCCTCACGTTAACTTTTATCTTAAAAACTTTTATTTTATTTATGTTGGAAGTGATAGCAGAGCTGTACGTTTTAATTTGTTTCTAAACCCCCGCAGTCAGGACATGCTATATTGTATTTAGATGGAAGCTAGCGAGCTAACTTCCTTCTAACTTCGTTAAATGTCATAAATTCTGTTTTCATGGATGCCTGGATGTTAAACTCAATTGTTACACCTGGTAGAGCAGAACGCTGATCATTTTATTAAAGATGAAAGACTTTAGACAGTGTTTTAACTCTCAGTAATGCCACAGTGATCATTTGATATATGGACCTGCAGCAGAGTTTAGGCCCAGACACGGCTAGTGACGTCAGACTGAACAACCGGATAAAGCCAAGATGACCAGGATTATTCCATTAAGGGGTAGGAATGGCTATCCTAATTCGGTGCCTTATAACAGCTGTAGTAAGTAATAGTACCCACATGTCAGTAATTACTGAATATAATCTAAATAAATAGTCAAATCTTTAAATATATAGAATTTTATAGATATAAAAGAGCGAACTAAACCATTTCTGTACACAACCCCATACTTCTGAGTTGGTACAGTCCAGCTTCGCGCCTCTAGCTTCTTGCCTCAAATTTGGATTGCAGGATTAGTAATATTTTGGGGTACAGTGGTACAGTGTGAAGAAATTAAGACACGCTATGGAGAAACTGGACGAAATAACAATTGCCACCCTGAAAGGTATGTGACTGTTTTGTTTTTTATATGTTTTGTGTTCTGCTATGTTGCATGTTAAGTCGCTAGCATGGCAGGCTATACTCGGTTGTTAGCTTAGCTTGTGCGGTTAGCTTAGTTGCATTAGCATATTTAAATATGCTAGTGCTATTACACTACGTACATGGGTATTTTTGAAAACTGAGATTTTCCGTTTTCGTTTTAAAAAATAATCCCGTCCACATGTAAATGCAGAAATGAAGGAAAACGCTGCTAGGAGCATGCCAAAGCAACAGGTGGCGATATATTCCCAACCGTGTAGAAATGTTGGCCAATCAGAAGTCTAGAAGCCTCGGTGGGAAATAGCAAACAAAGATGGGGCATAGAAGCAGAACCCAGTCCTATGTGTGGAGGGACAGTAACTGTGTTTGTATATGTAAGCATTTAAACACTGCAGAGAGTACAATTAACGGTAACAGTATTGTAGAAATTAATTTCACCGAAACAATAACGCGGCGCACAGTGTGACGTCAAAAAAGGCGCACACCTTTGACGCTGCGTCTTCTCCGTTTTTCTCGTCCACACCTAAATGCAAAACCTGAGTTTTTGAAAATATCCACCCTGGCAGGCGTTTTTAGAAATCTCCGTTTTCAGTGACCGAAAACGCCGTTTACGTGTGGACGAAAGGTGCAAACGCATACAAAAATCAGCTTTTTCAAAAATACCCGGGTAGGTGTGGACCTAGCGTCTGTGAATTTATTCAACAAGTGTGCAAAATGCCATAATTTAATGCCAGTTTTACAGAAATTGTGGGAGTTTCAAATTTCCATTAGTAAAGTTATTTCATTATATACTTTAGCACAGGAAGTTAAAAAAAGAGACATTTATATGTATACACTTATATAATTGATGTATCACAAATATAATACTTTTTCCAGTCAATGGGAGGAAGGTAATTTAGAACCTGTGGAGCAGTCAGGAGGAAATATAATGAAATAGAGTATTGTTTTTAAATGGTAAATATTAAATTATGTTTCTTGTGTATCCTGTGTGTTACCCAAGCAAAGCTGTCAGCTGGCTTGCACATGAGGATAATGCAATGTAGTGATAATTGGAAACTCCTATTGCAGAAGCATATGTTGGAGAAGACCTGCTCTCATCACTGTCACGAGATGACATCAAAGATCTGTTTCCTGGTCCTGAACATTTCCTCAGGCGTCGGGCTCTATGGCTTGCAGTGCACAAATGTGAAGAAGTAAGTTCTGTCCTATCGCTGTGTGACAAAACTGTGAACACACCAGCTTGTTTTATGCAGTTTCAAGTAATTCCACCAATACTCACTTAACAGATAGACAGTAGAATCTTCTTTAGTTTTGGTTTAAATCAAGTGGCCTACACATTTATTAAATATACATATTTTTTATTGTTCAACACTTTTCCTGATATTTTGCTGTACTTTCTTTCATGTTTAGAGACCTAGTTCTTGTGCAATTTTATGTGAAATTAGCCCTATGTACACTGTATTTTAGAACAAGACTGCTGCTGAAAAAATGCTAACAACTACTGGAGATGGTCTATGTGTATATATTGTTGAATTTTGCAGTTACTCATGTTTTCATTTTATATATTTTACTGTGGAGTCAGTCAAATATTCTTAAAGTTCAGATACCCATGTTGATGTTAAGAAAACCTACAAAAAAAGTTGATCTATTTTAAACTGGAATGCAACTCAAAAATTGTGTTTCTTATGGTCTTGTTCTAATCCTCTTTTTTTCTGTCATGTAAACTTCAGAAGACCCTGAAGGCTACCTGCATCAGCGACCCCTGGGTGTCCAGTTCTGCTTGTCTCTAAAGGCAACTGCATGATAGCTGTTGGAAGCACACCGGTGAGCACTTTTGACCGGAAGGATCTTAATGAGGGACTGCTCTATCTGATGGCATATTACTACGCCCTCCACCTCACATATCCAAAGTGCATTTCCACGCTGCTGTCTGTCTTGCAAACTGAAATACTCAAAGACTCCATCCATGACCGAGATTCAACCCCCTCTTACAGGAAGGCTCTTGGTGAGTGGAAGTCATTCATTGAGTGAGTCTCTCCGATGACAGACTCCATCTGCCTTGTTTATCAGACTCAGTGTTAGTCAGTGAGGTTGGTTTTTTTTTTTCTCTAGAAAAGTTGTTCAAATGGAAAACACATGTTTGTTTGTGTGGTCGTTAAACTTGTTCTTCTAAAATGTTTTGGAATATAGGATTTGCAATAGTGATTGTTTTAAGCTTCAGCAAAATTTATTTTTGATACCAGCTATGAGTGTGTTATACTGTTATTATTCGTGTTAAGAGTATCTGGAATATGCACTTCTTGTATTGGCCATGTTACACAGTACCCTGCTGAAATGTATAATTTTAGACATGATTCTCCTGGAACAGACCTCAGTGAGTTACTGACCCATTGCTGTGTCAATAAAGCGCAAAAACTAAGAGTGCTTTTGATGTCTTAATTTAAGATGAATTCCCTTATTTTTAGTAGCTTTTTGAAGAGATGGTGTCTTATTCTCAGGAATTTTGGCTGATTATTGTTCTCAGAGTCGAAACATAATTCTTATAGTTAGCTCAATCAAGAAAGAAACAATTCAGTTTTAAGAAAATTTGTCCTATAGTAAGGTGTTTTTTTTTACGTGAAAAATCTAAATTAAGGTGTAGAATCTTAAAGTAAGCAAATAATTCTTGAAAACAGCTTGTTCAAGAAAGCATAATACTCATTTTAAGTACAGATTTTCTAAATAAAAAAGTGTCTTTTACTTATAATAAGTCACATTTTCTTGAATTAAGCATACATTTTAGACAATTTTGTCTAGTTAAAAGGCATATGTCAGTTAGGATAATTTGCTAGTTTTAAGAATTCTAGTCAAGCAACTTTTGCTTACCCCATTGGCAGATTTTTTTTGCTCAAAACAAGAAAATTTTGTCAGATTTAAGAATATTTGGCTTGTTTCAAGTAGAGCTGTTTTTGCAGTGAAGCGATCGTCGCTTCATCCCCGCAGACGGACCTGATGGGCCGGGCAAAGCCGCATCCGACGGGCCGGGCAAAACCTCCAGCAGGTGAAGCTGACGTGGCTGCTCCGGGGCGGCCGTTGTCCGCTGCTGCTGAACAAAGTCCGTTAATTCCCGAGCTTGCACCGGCTTCTGGGCTTTATGCAAATTGGCTATTAAATCCAAACATTGTCTGACCTGGCGGAGATAGGAATTTCCTTCGAGGATTGCCTCAATATCGTTTATCCCCACAGTATTTTCTCTGGTATTTGAAGTGTGGGTTATCCACTCGACCCTGTCGACACTGTCCTTATGTTTTCAGGTTTGTCTGTTAGTTTTTCCAGTTTAGAAAAAACAATGATTAATAGTGGGAAACTATGGAGGACCACAAGAGCCACGCGCATTGAAATAAAGATTTCTGTGCTTAAATAATGAATTGCAGAATAAATTCTGCATTTGTAAATTCATTTTTGAATTCCAATTTAATAAACTGCATTTCAAAATCCTTTTTCCAACTGCACTTTAAAAGGAAAAAGCTGAAAATTTAAATAGTTAAACGTTGAAATGTTAATAATTGGTTTTCATATTATATGATTTATTTACTACATTTTATGTGGAGTGAATAAATAAAATCATATTTACGGTGGACCCTAGAGACAAAGCATGTACAAACTGCAAAACACGTACAAACTCAGAAGCACCTACAAATTCCGAAGCACGTACAAAATCCAAAGCATGTGAAACCTCCAAAACACGACGGAAGTGCTCCAGGATGCTAGGCGCAGTGTTGAGCTTTTGTTACCTAGTGGCTACACAAGCCAGGAAGTAGCAACGACCGGATTTGGTGTATTTTTTTTAAATAATTTGAATATATATGAGTGCTTTTGTATAAATACACAAACAATACACATATGCTTTCAATTGTGTAATTTAAGTGATCTAGGTAGCTCTGTTTTGGAAGTTCAATTAACGCTAGAAATGTGTTTTGGAATTTGTACATGGTTTGTCTCTAGGGGCCATCGTACATATTTATATGTAAACATATATAAATAAAACCATTTTTTTACATTAGTAATTCCTTTTGTGCATAACTTTATATTGTTGTTGATAATAAATTAATTAAAGGAACAAAACAACCTGAAGTGCCGGTTGGGAGCTGAAAGTGACGGCTCTTTTTAGTGAGCCGAGCCAAAAGAGCCAGTTCTCTAAAAAGAGACGGAATTCCCATCACTCCAAACGAGTCAAAAGTTACGCTTTATGCTTCAGAAATTGGCGCCTCTCCGCAGCAAGACAAAGCAGCTCCGCCAGTCATGTGATTTCTCTTCAAGTGATACACGCATCGATGTGAGGTTTCACTTTTAAGCTGTGTCCAAATCCATGGACCGCACGCTTCGTAGTACATGCACTTCGCGGACTACGTGGGGTGGGTATCTTGAAGTGTGAGAAGGGTGGAAGTGAGAGCCTTGTGAAAAGGCATGGTCTAGCCGTCGTCGTGCTGCTCAGGTTGCCTAGCAACCATGATACTAACCGCGAGAAATGTTTCATACAGCTTTGCTTCACAGAAATGAAGGAGAATTTTTTTTTTAATTCTTTTAATTCTTTTTAATTCATTTTTTTTAAATTCTGTTTTAAATCTTCAAAGACAAGTGTCTTTTACAGTGTATACACACACACACACACACACACACACACAGACACACACACACACACACACACATATATGTTATATTATATATACGACATAAATATTGTTATTTTGTTATGTTGGCATTAGTAAATTAATCTCAATGCTTACATATATGTGTAAAAAGCAAATGTACGAGCTGTGATAACTGTTTCTGATAGAATGAAGAGTAGACTGATATATTAAATATTCCTTTATTGGGTGAGAAAATTGGGAGGAACGGCCTCCCTGATCTGAATTCGAGCGGTGTTGTGTTATTGGACTTCTGTGCAAATCACAGTTTGACCATAACGAACACCTTGTTCGAACATAAGAGTGTCCATAAGTGCACGTGGCACCAGGACGCTCTAGGCCGCAGGTCGATGATCGATTTTGTAATCGTATCACCAGACCTGCGACCATATGTTCTGGACACTCGGGTAAAGAGAGGGGCTGAGCTGTCAACTGATCACCACCTGGTGGTGAGTTTGATCAGGTGGCGGGGGAGGACGCTGGACAGACCCGGTGCACCTAAACGCGTAGTGAGGGTGTGCTGGGAACGTCTAGCAGAGGCCCCAGTCCGTGAGATCTTCAACGCACAACTCCGGCAGAGCTTCAACAGCATTCCGAGGGAGACTGGGGACCATGTTCAGCGTCTCCATCGCCGAAGCTGCTGCATTGAGCTGCGGCCGCAAGGTGGTTGGTGCCTGCCGTGGTGGTAATCCCCGAACCAAATGGTGGACACCAGAGGTGAAGGGAGCCACCAAGCTGAAGGAGTCCTATCGGGCTTGGTTAGCCCGTGGGACTCCGGAGGCAGCCGACAGGTATCGACAGGCTAAGCGGAATGCGGCTCGGGCAGTGGCTGAAGCAAAAACTCGGCTGTGGGAGGAGTTCGGAGTGGCCATGGAAAAAGACTTTCGGACTGCCTCGAAGAGATTCTGGCAAACCGTCAGGCGTCTCAGGAGGGGAAAGCGGTGCTCTACCTGCACTGTGTATAGTGCTGGCGGAGCGCTACTGATGTCGACTGAGAAAATTGTCAGGCGGTGGAGGGAATACTTCGAGGACCTCCTTAATCCCACTGACACGTCTTCCGAGGAGGAAGCAGAGTCCGGGGATGAGGGGAATGACCCGCCAATTTCCGGGGGCGAGGTCACTGAGGCAGTTAAACAACTCCTTGGTGGCAGAGCCCCTGGTGTTGATGAGGTCCGCCCCGAGTTCCTGAAGGCTCTGGATGTTGTAGGGCTGTCCTGGTTGACACGCCTGTGCAATGTTGCGTGGAGATCAGGGGCAGTACCCCTGGACTGGGGTGGTGGTCCCCATCTTTAAGAAGGGAGACCGGAGGGTGTGTTCCAACTACAGGGGGATCACACTCCTCAGCCTCCCTGGGAAAGTCTATGCCAGGGTGCTGGAAAGGAGAGTTCGTCCGCTAGTCGAACCTCAGATACAGGAGGAACAATGCGGTTTTCGTCCTGGTCGCAGAACACTGGACCAGCTCTTTAGCCTCTCAAGGATACTTGAGGGTGCATGGGAGTTTGCCCAACCAGTCTACATGTGTTTTGTGGACTTGGAGAAGGCATTCGACCATGTCCCTCGGGGTGTCCTGTGGGAGGTGTTGCGGGAGTATGGGGTGTCTGGCCCATTGCTACGGGCCATTCGATCTCTATACAACCGTTGCAAGAGTTTGGTTCGCATTGCCGGCAATAAGTCGGACTCGTTCCTGGTGGGTGATGGGCTCCGCCAGGGCTGCCCTTTGTCACCGGTTCTGTTCATAATTTTTATGGACAGGATTTCTAGGCGCAGCCAAGTGGCGGAGGGCTTTCACTTCGGTGGCCTCAGAATCTCATCTCTGCTTTTTGCGGATGATGTGGTTCTGTTGGCTTCATCAGGTGAAGGCCTCCAGCTCGCACTGGAACGGTTTGCAGCCGAGTGTGAAGCAGCGGGAATGAGGATCAGCACCTCCAAATCTGAGGCCATGGTTCTCAGCCGGAAAAGGGTGGAGTGCCCATTCCGGCTCGGGGATGAGTTCCTGCCCCAAGTGGAGGAGTTCAAGTATCTCGGGGTCTTGTTCGCGAGTGATGGGAGAAGGGAGCCGGAGATCGACAGACGGATTGGTGCTGCGGCTGCAGTGATGCGGATGCTGCACCGGTCCGTTGTGGTGAAGAGGGAGCTGAGTGTAAAAGCGAAGCTCTCAATTTACCGGTCGATCTACGTCCCTACCCTCATCTATGGCCACGAGCTGTGGGTAGTGACCGAAATTACGAGATCGCGGATACAAGCGGCAGAAATGAGCTTCCTCCGAAGGGTGGCTGGCCTCTCCCTTAGAGATAGGGTGAGAAGTTCGGCCATCCGGGAGGGGCTCAGAGTAGAGCCGCTGCTCCTCCACATCGAAAGGAGCCAGTTGAGGTGGTTCGGGCATCTGACAAGGATGCCTCCTGGGCGCCTCCTGGGTGAGGTGTTCCGGGCATGTCCCACCGGGAGGAGGCCCCGGGGCAGACCCAGGACACGCTGGAGAGATTATATCTCTCGGCTGGCCTGGGAACGCCTTGGTGTTCCCCCGGATAAGCTGGAGGAGGTGGCTGGGGAGAGGGAGGTCTGGGCTTCTCTACTTAGGCTGCTGCCCCCGCGACCCGGCCTCGGATAAAGCAGATGAAGATGGATGGATGGATGGATGGATGGATGGATGGATGGGTGAGAAAATCAGACCATGTCATAACTGCTTTAAGTCATACAGAATAGATATCAGAGCCTTAAACAGGCTGACTTCTGCTAAATGGGTCAAACTGGGCAGAAAGTATACAAACACATAACATCCTTATAGAATATGATGTAACACTATAGATCAACTTACCTTAGAATATATAAGCATATAAACAATTACAGCAATATGATGCAACAAACACAGCAGTGCTACTAATCCAAAATACTCAAAGCTTCATAGAACTGAAACAAACATTTATTTTTAGCTCCATTCTGCTGCTGATACATACTTTAGGTTTCTGGACATTAAACTTGTTGCTGCCTTTCATAGTGTGTAACTTGAAGGCCCTGAGTACTTTCTCCCACACTGAAAACACTGGGATGATAACATTATTTGAACATTACCTAATAAGACTGATTCAGGACAGACAATTAGTTATGTCAAACTTTCCTAGCAGTCCTTCACAAACAGGGAACAGTCTGTCTATTCTCTCCATCTGTCAGCTGCTGCTGGCTCTTCCTCCTCCTCTTCCTCACACACTGCTGAGTTTGTCCTGGTGGATCATCAGGGGTGCAAAGCCTCACAGATGATGTGCAGCAGTGGGTCCCTCAGTCTGTCC